>NW_010135655.1:29025-87841 GCF_000699245.1 Pterocles gutturalis
GAGATACAATTAGGTATGCAGTATTTCTGTGTAATTTCTTAAGCTTCTGGGTCTTAAAGCTCAACTGGAAAAGACAAAAGCAAGAATTCCTGCTTAAATGCTGTAGCAAAACTAATTCATAGACATATCAAAATAAATGAGGTATTAGAGGAGAGCAAACTGGCAGCTTGTATTGGAGTTGGACTTCTCTGTTTTGGTTGAAATGCTGCAAGGAATGGGAAGAGCCATCTGCTCTAGGTTAATGTAATATTCTTCAGCTCTGTTGTCTGTGTTATTAATTTTGTACTATGCTTCATAATAAGTTTGTAAGGTTGGCCAGGGTTAAGGTCTAATTGCATCAGCAACTGCTTTATTCACAGCTCAGGACACCTGCCTGTATATTTGTCAGTAAATCTCAGCTTGCTGAGTCCTTCTTTCTGAGGATGGAAACATTCATGGACATCAGCAAAAGGACTGAGTGCTTTCACTGACGTGTGAAATAGTTGACAATTTTAAAACTAGCTTTTAAGCTTAGCCATTGTGATTGTAAAATCAAAATCACATTAAAAAGTGTAGTTAGGCTTTTTTTGTGTGGGGGAGAGAAAAATGAATCTTAAAACTTATAGAGCACAGTGCTGATATCCCTAGAAATCTTAAAAATGTGGTGCCGTGGGCTGTGGTAGTCTAAGTCCCTTGAGAGTGCGCCGCCAATAAACTACAACCCTGTAGTGAACTGTCTGTAGAAGTGAGAGTAGTTCAGCCTCTGACTGCTGATTCTGTGAATTTTTCTGTGATAGTAAATTTTAAATAAATAAATAAACACCTCAATGGCCTTTAGAGCCAAAAAGTTACTTATTGCTCACTTTCTAAACACTTTAAAAGTCTCATTTAAAGCAGGAGAAGCCCAGTGAGCGAAGTGCATGGAGAGCACAGAGGGTGACCTCGAGGGCACGCTGCCTTCCCAGCCCTGCACTGCTGGTGGGGGCACCTCCACAGGAGCAGGTTCCTCAGCACCTGGACTCTGATTCTATCAGTTCCCATGCGGAGAATAAAGCTGGTGTATTTCCTGCAGCAGTTTTAAGTTTTTGTGCAGGAGAAGTGTAAAGCAACTTCCAATGGGACCTGAGACAGCTCAATGAATCTGACCCTCACAGGTGGCTTGCCTCACGTGCCTTCCAGATTCCTTCTCCTCCATTCAAATAAGTCTATTCAGAAACATCCTTGTACTGCCCTGCCATAAAAGCAGCCTTCCACAAGGACTTACCATGCAAAAATCCATGCATAACAGAGAGTTTTCAAAATACTGAGCAAAAATCAGTGTATGGATATTCATGCAAAAATAAAAAAGAACCTGTGCTTGATGTGTGACTGGACTGCAACAAGCACATGAACACTTAAAGAACTAAATTTGCCTGCCTGGACGCAGGGGAGTTTTAAAGATTTTCCCTAATCTTGTTCAAAAGGAAACAAGGCTGGGAGTGCCTCAGGAAGATAGCTAGCAACTTGGGGATTAATGGGTGAAGTGAGAGACTGTGAGTCTAATAGTTGTAGTTCAGATGAAAGACATATAGATAGGGACCAATGTAGGAAAAGTGGGAGTTTTTAACATTTTAGCATCTTTTGGGCAGTCCCAGTTATCTGGAGTGAGGCTTATGCTCATGCCTGTTCCCAGTGCTGCCATACCACCTTGGTTTTTACTACCTTGTTTACTCTGTCTTGTTTGGACTGAAAAAGTATTTTCAGTCCTGTTAATCATTTAACTGCTGTATCCCTAAGCCATGACAAAACAGTGATGACTTAAACTCCTCTTTAGTTGTTTCCAAACCATATTTATGAGTTATTAGAGTTAGTTTTAGACTAAAAAGATTTAATTGGACAACTAGTGTTATCATTGGTCAGTCTGATAAGGTGACCTGCAGGCATAGAAAGGATAGCTTCCCTGAAAAACCCTATATGAAGATCTGTACAATGACAATAGGATTGTTATGAATGGAAGAATAGATAGATGTGCACATTTGAAATAATTACCTTAGAAGAGACACAAGCAGAAGAGAACTGAGGTAAACCTCCCCAGGCACAAGTAATTCAGCCGCTACTTGTGTTGGGAGTTTGACCTCACAACCTAATCATTCTTTTAACAGCTATTACAGCTGTACAGAGGTGCGGTGAGTCCCTGTGTCTGTGCTGTCTTCAACCCAACACCTCGGGAAGAGAGACCTCGCAGGAGACATGTTGCCCACCGCTAAAAATGCTGCTCATCTCAGGTTGAAACAGGACAGTGAAGTAATATACTGGTGATCAGAAGTGGCAACCACCTAATTGCCATCAATATCCTTTTCTGACTTGTGTCTCCTGAGATGCGACCTCTAGATAAGCAAGGAAACTAAAGTTGGTCGAGGCTGCCCAGAGACTGTGCAGCACACCACACAGTGCCCTGACAGATCCCAGCAAAGGTGATCACTGGGTGGAGTGTGATTTGTTGCATGCCTTCACAATTCATACTATCCTTTTACAGCTTTGGGTAGGTTTACAGGTAGCGTCTTGAGAATGCAGCGACGATAGATGGTTTCAGCATTTATAAGATACTGCCTCCCATGAAATACACAATGCCTGGTGAGAACAGCTTTTCTAACAAAGAGCTTTGAGTTAATGAAAGAGCAGTAGATTTTCTGCAGTACCAGTGCGTTCATTTATCAAACAGATGTGGCACTTACTATACCCATCTCCTAACCCTGCCATTTGTTATCACTCCTCTGCCAAAGGTTACTTGAAAAAGAACCATGAGAGCACTCCTTAGTCATAAACAGCAGCTGGTGAGGCTGTAATATCCTGGAGCCCCTGCAGCTGTTTGCTGAGTGGATGCATGTCTGAGCTCCTAGGCGTCACGGTCTTTCAGGTACTTCTGAGTATCTCACCCGGAGTCCATATGTAACCTTTATTATTCATTCCTGTTCTTGTGTCTCTACAGCGTATAGCGATTTGGGGTATTACATTATTAATAAGCTGCACCATGTGGATGAATCAGTGGGAAGTAAAACTCGGAGGGCCTTCCTTTATCTTGCTGCCTTCCCTTTTATGGATGCCATGGTGAGTGCCTGATGCAGAACTGAATTTTAATACAAATGTTATCTTTTTTTCGTTGGTGACCTTAGTTCACAAAGGCTGGTGCCTCATGGGAAGCTGAAGGTGTGCAGAAGGAAGGTGTGTCTTTCACAAGCAGTAGCTCTGGATATACCTGGACACATCATCTCCTGCTACCTGGAAAAAGCTTCTGGGTGGACTTTGAACATCCAGAAATCATGACAAATGTAAAAAACCTCATCTGCCTAGTTAGACTTACTGTATGTGCATGCTGGTCAACTGGTCGACTTGTGATGAGCTACACCAGTTGTCTGTATGTGTCCCCTCATTCCCATTTGTAGTGAAAGAGTTGGATTTGCTATGCATTCCCAGATCACTTGCAGAGCTCACAAGGAGTAAACTCAATATTTTCTCAAAGCAAATTTGTTGAAAAAATATTTCTTACCATCACTTTTTGCAAGCACAGCTGAGTCCAGTATATCTCCAATGTTTGGGCAAGAAAGCCACACAAGGGGTGAGCTGCTGCTCCTGAGATCACCAGGCTTCCTGCTTGTGGCCTGCACAACATAAAAATATGGCAGTTCTCTTTAATGCCTCTACTTCTGTGTAAAACTGGTAAAGGAAAACCTTCTCAAGTATCCCCCCCCCACTTCCCCTACCACTTTGTGGGCCTGAAACAGTAGCTGACAATGAAAAGAAGTTGGATCATTAAGTTTTCTTTTCCACACCAGGACTGGGTATAACTCAGTGGGCCAATGAATATTACACTTCAGAGGTGCATCCAGCTGGTGAATGAGAATAAACATTTTTTCCCTTGGGTTATTTAGGGTGATAATCCATCCTGTGCAGCATCTGTTTTATGAAGAAGGGGCGGTTTCTTATTAGATCTGCTCAGAAATTTCTATACAATCTATAAAATTATTCTCATTCTCCCTGTCAGCCCTGGCAATGAGGAACTGAAAGCAGCCATGCTTTCTCTACATTACTGGCTTAACATTTGCCAAGGTTCACACCAGGTGCTGCGGGTTGGAAAGAGCTTTATAAGTTGTTTGTGTACAATGTAACAACCAGAAAACAGCATTCTGGGACCTGAAATCGTTCATAAATGTCGTAATCTCTTCCCAAACTCTTCTCTGCCTTTTTCCAGGCATGGACTCATGCTGGGATTCTGCTGAAACACAAGTACAGTTTCCTAGTGGGATGTGCCTCCATCTCAGATGTCATAGCTCAGGTAATGACTCCTCTTAGCAGTCACTGTTCCCATTGTGTTACAGAATACATGCTTTCCTAAGCAGGAGCTCTTGCACAGAGACTGCCTTCTCTCTCTACCATGAACAACACACCAGTAGGAAGTAATCTGGCATGCTATTCTCTGGCTGTTTCCCCGTCATGTGGAGGCTCTTTGCTGACAGTTGTGGTTTAGGCTGGTCTTACTTGACTGGATCAAGTCAGTCCCAAACCAACGTCAGGAGAATGGAACCAGGATTGTTCGGGCTAGGGCCATGTCTTCCAGCACCTCCATAACCCAGTTTCAGAATGTCTGAGAAACAAATTATGTATATATAAGTACATCTGGTCAGACAAAGAGACCACTGCCTGCTATCAGTCCTGAGGCTGATGGGGTGCTTTGGAAAAGACCTTTCTCCCCCCTGTACATTGTCTCCCACACTTTGCACAGTTGCACTGAAATCCTGAGTGGAGCTTGTAGGTGGGGAAGTGAAGGCTTGATTCTCCAGTTCACCTGTCACTTTTGCACGTGCTGTCTAATCCAGTGAAATGCAGTAGTGCAAGCCACCTTCTGAGTGCCAGTATGGCACTGTTCTTATTACTGGTCCTGGTGAAGGCTCAGAACTGCAGCAGACGGGATCTGTGGTGGTAGCCCCTGGGTGATGCAGAGAAGATCAAATGTTGTTTGAACCTTCATTTGTGAGGGAGGTATTAACTGTCCTGATGTTTTGTACTAGACACACTTGAAAAACAACCTTCATACACTATGCTAATGGCCAGTGTTGTAGCATTTGAGAACCAATATACAGCCCTCTTTTAGATCATATATAAAAATATTATGAAATGGAGAGACCCAGCACCTGTAAAACAGTTGCTGTACTTCCCTATTACCAGCTGAATGGTGTAATGACTGTGTAAGAAAGAGGATAGTAACAGTAAAACATCAAAGGAAATATGAAGTCGACAGCACTTAGTTCAATTGTCCATAGCATTTTCCTCCCACTAAATATGAGGAAACCATAAACTGTGTTGAACCATTCAGTCAGCTGCTATTCTGTGTTTGGCAGGTCTACACCTCTATAGTACTGCACTAAATCCCTGATGATAATACCAATTACTGTAAATGACCTTAACCCTCAGGATCTAGTCTTGTTTTAATGTGACCTACAAAGTTTGCTGACCCTAGATGCATGTCGGGTCATATACAGCTAAATACAGAAGCAAATTCTTATTTTGGCCGTGGTACACATGCCCTTTCCACAATGGTTGGCAAGTGGGGGTGCCAGGGTTGTGAAGAATAAGACACCTGTTATCTTCTCTCAACAATACGTTGCACAGAGCAAGAGCAAATCTGAAAGACAAAAAGTTGTGACTCTCCATACCCCAGAACTCTTTACACCTACATCTGCTCCTTACACAAGCAATAGGTGCACAGGCAATAGCTAACTCTCCTTGGGTAGCTTCATATACACGCTTCTTGTGACTGACTTTGCTTCTGTTTACCAAAAAACTATTCATTTCAAGACTTCAAAAGAGCAGTTTTTCAAACCATCATAAACAGCATGGCCTGCGTAATAACATTTGCACAATGTGATTTTTCTTAAGTATTTCTTGAGCTCTAGCAATGAAGAAGAGAACCTGCCCCTGAACAATGTGCTTTGTATTTCTTGTAGCTCACTAGAATGCCAGCATGTCCTGGCAGGACTGGGGGAACACCAGTCCTTGGTTCTGCCATTCACAGGACCAAACACAGTTGGCTTTTCAGTTGTGCCCTATACCCAGAGACATTTGGAATTTGACAGGCGCGCCATCAGCTCTGAACTTAACAAAGAGAATAATATCGTATTAATCAATTCCTTTGCATTTTCTGGATTGAGCATTTAATCCTACAAGACTGAATTATGAGCTGTTCATTAGCCCAAAAGTTTCCATTTCATTTACATCAGTGTGGCACTCGGATAGCTGAAGAGAGAATGATGAAATACTGAAATTTCACTCAAAAAAGTAGATAATTAGGATGACGTAAGACTTCCTGCTTCTAAATGCTGAAGTGAATACTTTAAAACACCTGACTTTTTAATTGCCACTTCTCTGCCTTGCCCCCTCAAAAAAAAAAAAGAAAAAAAAAGTAGGCTTAGAAGCTGACCCTAGAAGCGTGTCTCGAGCCTCAGTGTATATCAGAATAGCACATTATCTTGGGAAGGGTGACACTCAGCCACATGCTTGCTGCCAGACCTTGCCAGACTTTTAGGCTAACCTTCTCCTATTTATGGCTCCTAGTCTGACACCTGCCCATACCTTCAAATACTGCTTAGTAGAGCTTCTGTATGTTAACTCTTGTTCTTCTCGTTTGTATGACTGAATGCAGGGTGTGGGGGCTGACTAAAGTTTCAAATGCCACAAGCTCAAAGTTGGGTAGGTATGGTAGTCACGCATGGTTGTCAGTTCAGATGGAATAGCTTGGAGGCAGATAGGACATATGTTGGCCCTAAAGAAACAGACAAATTACTAATCATTTCTTTGTTTGCCCTGCAGGTTGTTTTTGTAGCCATTTTGCTTCACAGTCACTTGGAGTGCAGGGAGCCTCTCTTGATCCCCATCTTGTCCTTATACATGGGAGCACTTGTCCGATGTACCACTTTATGCCTCGGATACTACAGGAACATACATGATGTCATTCCTGACAGAAGTGGACCTGAGATGGGGGTATGTCTTAATACTTTGTGCTTTTTCAAATTAAATAATTTTAAACTATCCTTTTTCTGTTATAATACTGTATTAAGCACAAATACAGGCTAGGAGGAGAATGGATTGAGAGCAGCCCTGAAGACTTGGGGGTGTAGGTTGATGAGATGTTGGTTGATGGCTTAACACAACCCATCAATGTGCACTTGCAGCCCAGAAAGCCAACCGTATCCTGGGCTGCATCAAAAGAAACGTGACCAGCAGGTCGAGGGAGGTGATTCTCCCCCTTTACTCCGCTCTCATGAGACCCCACCTGGAGGACTGCATCCAGCTGTGGAGTCCTCAGCACAGGTAAAACATGGACCTGTTGGAGTGGGTCCAGAGAAGGGCCACGAAGATGATCAGAGATGGAGCACCTCCTGTATGAGGAGAGGCTGAGAGGGAGTTGGGGTTGTTCAGCCTGGAGAAGAGAAGGCTCCAGGGAGACCTTACAGCAGCCTTCCAGTACCTAAAGGAGGCCTCCAGAAGAGATGGGGAGACACTCTTGATCAGGGAGGGCAGTGATAGGAGGAGGGGGAATGGGTTTAACCTGAAAGGGGGAAGGTTTAGATTAGGTATAAGGAGGTAATGTTTTCCTGTGAGAGTGGTGAGACACTGGAACAGGTTGCCCAGGGAAGCTGTGGATGCCCCATCCCTGGAGGTGTTCAAGGCCAGGCTGGATGAGGCTTTGAGCAACCTGGGCTAGTGGGAGGTGTCCCTGCTCATGGCAGGGGGGTTGGAAATAGATGATCTTTAAGGTCCCTTCCAGCCCAAACCATTCTATGATTCTGTGATTAAACCACTGTGTATGAAGGGCCTTCTCTCTCTGTCCTGCAGGAAAGAAAACATTTTCACTTAGGCACAGTAGAAACTATTCTAGCAAGAGTGCACACGAGGCAATGCTTCCCGTGGTATGGATGTGCGGTCTACTGAGCACCTCTGTACTGCGCTCTGTACTGGCTGTAAGACAGCACAGCATGAATTAAGCAGACACCTTATTCCACAGGGAAGAAGTTCTCAAAATTCCTTTTTCCTTGAATGTCGTATTGGTTTTCACATATCTTTGTGAAGAATTATGCAGATAGATACCTTACGCGTTATTTATTGAGATCGATGACACAGCTTTTTCTTAAATCAGTATTACTAACATGAGTGAAAATATTTCAGGCTCCTCATATTGAAAACTATTGAAATGAATGTACCAAACTGACAGTGGGTGGGAAGAGCAAAAATGCTTTCTCTGTGCTTTTCGTTCAGTTCTGCACATTTTTTTCCAAATCCACTTCTTTTTTTTATTTTTCCATATGTGTTGCAGGGAGAGGCTACAATAAGGAAGATGCTGAGTTTCTGGTGGCCTTTGGCGTTAATTTTGGCAACTCAGCGAATAAGTAGGCCAATTGTCAACCTTTTTGTCTCCCGGGATCTAGGTGGCAGTTCTGCAGCCACAGAGGTAAGAAAATCAGTATTCCCCATTACTGCAAATGACTATTTACATAGAATTGTCTCCGTGTTTCTCTACTCAGCAGTGCTGGCAAGAAAAAATTGTCCTAAGTACATTTCTGTTTACCTGCAGATGCCTGAGTAGCAGAATGTCTTACAGCTTATGGTAGCCTTGTCTCATATTTCATAATCTTAATCTATATACATTTTACTTGGTTATTCATAAGTAAAACAGTTTTAAGTAAGACAGACCGACTGCAAAACAGTAGGCCTCAGCGGCTGACTGACTTTGGACATCAAACTATAAAATCTTTATCCTTGAAAAGAAGACTGCTTGGGCTCTTACCATGAGTGTTTGTGCCAGACCTAGTGGGACCTCACACTCAAAAAGACCAGTAGAATTTTTTCACTGAACAGCTCCTGCCTCTCAGGTTTTCATGCTCTGCGTATAGGTACATATGCTCTGGAGCATTCAGATCACAGAGATTTTAGGACAGTTGTCGGTAGTCCCAAGTTCTGCTGTTTCATGTCACGTATATTTGTGGCTATGCAGACTGATGTGAAACCACTGTCAGCTGTCAGTGTGTCCCACAGAGTAGGGTAGAGACGAAAGGAAGCACATAAAAAAAAGCCCCCGTCTCCTGGTTGGGATATGAAACGTGCCCTGTTTCTCTTGAGGAATTTCAGATTACTACAATAGTCTCCTACAACTGATGGGAGCCGGACTTCTGATTGTAGTGCAGAGCCTTTGCCAGTGCTCACCGTGAGCTGACCTGTTCTCCTAGGAAGCCTGACGGACCTTTGCTGCCAGTTTCGGTGCGAGAATGTCTGCATCCACATAGGCACTAGAAAACCTCTCATGTTTTTTCTACAGGAAAAACAAAGCTGTAAGATACTAAATGGAAAGGAAAATTCAAACAGATGATGCCCAGCAAGCATTTTCTCAGCACTGCTTGTCATATACGATCCTGTGCATTTCACCCGCCCAGGAGTTGGCAGTGACTGCAAATAAACAGCTGTGGAGAGAGAATTTATGAAATGTAACTTTCACATGTATAAATCAGGGGTCAGTGTGTGTGTTAATAGCAGTCTCAGTACAAGGGGAGCCAGAGCATGTTAGCAGAGATCAGTTTTGCATTTCTTGGTGACTTTTGATTTTAAATGCATCACATTTCATGGCTAGCCAATTGCATTTTGTTGCTGTTAGGATGACTCCAAATACATGTCATAACTGGTGGTTTGCTGGCCTTTTTACACTAACAGTAATTGTCACATTTCAACTTTCTCTGATTTCTGAAATAATTGCCTCTGAAAAGGGAGGTGCTGGCAACACAGATAACACCAGTATCTAGAACATCAGTATACATGAGAGTTTTCTAAGTCCCCTGTTGAATAATATCAGTGACTTCCAGTGTGGGCAGGATGTCCCTGTGAAGAGCTAGGATGTAGCACATTCATGAGGACAGCAAGCCCACTTGCTTTGGTGAGCTCCCACTGCTTCTGTTTGGCCTGCCAGCACAGTGATGGTGACTGGGGTACTTTTTTTTGATCTTAGCTTTGATGGGAGATTTTTACACCTGTCAAATACTTCTGTTCTAAACATTTAGGAAAGCTTTCATGCATGTATTTTGGGATCCTACCAATTGGGGAAAAATACTGGAAGAAAAATCACTGCTAAAAACTTCAGTAATTTAATCCAAGTGGATGGCATACAAAATGTGGTAGTGAAGTATTGTTTTCTTAACAGTTACTGTGTCTTTGCAGTCTTGTTGGACTTCACCATGAAAATAAGCAAAATATCTTTTATATCCCTTATTTGATTTAACCTAGTTAGTTTTCATACAGATGGAAATTCTGCCAAAAATACAATAACAAGAAGGAAAATGGCAATTGAAATGGTACTCTCTTAAAATTACAATTTGTTTTCCTTGAACCAATTACTTTTTCAAGCTGCAGCTTATTAAAGATACGAGATTATCAAGGAAGAATCTTTCTCCCTCTCTTTGTTCTCTGTGGATATGATGCTTTCCCCCCTCTTTTTAAACAGCACAGGGAACAAATTAGTTTGTAACATGGTTCTCTGTTTGTATAGATCTTTAACCAAGCACGGACAACAATTACATTTATAACAGGAATATGGGGTCAGATAACCAAGAAAATGTTCATCTTTCCTTGTCTCTTTTCATAGGCAGTGGCAATTCTGACAGCTACATATCCTGTGGGACACATGCCGTACGGCTGGCTGACAGAGATCAGAGCAGTGTACCCTGCTTTTGACAAGGTGAGTGCCCATGTTAGGGGTGTAATAAATACCTTTTGTCTGGTTTCACATCCATGAACCTCCTCTTCTCTCTGTTACAACATTTTAATTTAGGGATGACTGACTGATGTCAGAGGTATTTCTGCCAAACAGATATGAAGAAAATTAGTACATGACTCCATAATTAAGTGTAACAGATTATTTAAAAAGTAAACCAACCAAAGATTAAATAGGGCTGTATTAATGGCCATCTATTGTTTTGCTTCTCTTTACATTTGCTTTTGATACCTATTGTTCCTTGTCCCACTGATAAGGCTTTCTTAAAATCCTAGTTAAAATTAATTGTGTTTTAATGGCTTCAAGCTATTGTTTGATTTATGATTTTAACCTTAGGTCTGTGTTGCAAGGTATTAAGCTGCCTTTGGAATAAACAGGTGCTGTATTTTTAAGGATTAAACATGTCCCTGCTTACTAAATGACTATGAAGTAGCTACTTAGCTAATGATGTGGTTTCTTACAAAGTGTCCAGCGGTAAGTGAGCAAGCTCACGTCTCTTCTCCAGATTCTGCAATATCTCTTAAATGGGTTTGGGTTCATTTGCTTATGTTAATATTTAGCAAAGGTTGTTTTACAGAATGACAGTAACACAGATAACACATATTATTTGAGTAGCACTGACTTAGCTGACCAAGACTATGAAGATTTTTATTGGCAAATGATGTAATTACATAAGAATGCAGGGACTGCTCCTGGAACTGAGCACAGAGTAAATATGTAACAAAAAAAAATTTTGTTTATACTTTTTTTTTGCTCTGTTTTAGAACTGGTACTTACTAGCCCATCTGTTGCGCAAACAACAGTCTTGTCCTGTGACAATACCAAGATCTCCTCCTTTCCTTTATTTGCCAATAATTAACTGAACTTCCTTGTTCCAAATACTGATGAAAAATTTGCTTGCTTGCTCAGGGATGTACTTGACTGAAACAAGCCCCATTTTATGTGATCCACCATATTTCCGAGAATTTAAAAACAAAGAGAAGGCAAATCAGTGGTAACTTCCTAACTTGCTTGTGTATGCTAAATTGACCTGTCAGATAAAATACAGCATGGAGACTTTCTCAGAGGTCATACTGCTGAAAAGGAACTGCAGGTGCAAAACCAATAAACTGCAAGATAAAAATGGTTTGAGACAGGAAACACAGGGGCTGCTAACCTCATCTGTTGTGAGCTACAATCAAATGCACTATTGCCAAGCAAAATTAACAGCAATTAAGACTCCTAAATCCACGCCTCATTTAGCTGGTGGAAGACTTGCAGACAACTTTAATGCTGACAGGATTAGACCATCATTTGTCTGTTTGTTTATTTCCATTAAAATGCTTCTTATAGACCTCTTGCAGAACAAACGTGATTAAGAAAAAACTAGGGTGAGGCACAGATAGGTACAATTTATCTAATTGCCAAGAAACTATGCCATAGGGATTTTGTAAGTTTTAAGAGCAATTTGGCATAAAATGGGCTGAGGTAGCAGCAGTACAAACTATATCTCATCCTGGCAACCATATGTGCAAATGCCTCCACTGTTTCTTTCAGACAATAAACACCAAACCAGAAACCCACAGCAGGTTTTTTTAGTTCACTGTGAGAATAGCTCTACCCGTGGTCACATGTCATTCGCGTGTCGCCATGCCTTTCAAAGCTTTGTTTCCTTAAGCTAAGGCTTTCTCAGAAGAGTCCAGACAGAACCTCTTTTTATTTCCGGACTCTGTAAAGGATCTCTTGTGATTTTCAGATGCTGAACCAGTTTCTGTGCGTGCAAGCTCCATTTTCTTTTGTTGGTTACTCAGAAAGCTGGTGATGCTGATGGCTATCAGAAGCACACTACATTGCCTTAACTAGCTGATGGGATTTGGGATACAGAAAGTATGCCCTCTTCAGTGGCTCTACCAGTGTGCGAGAGATAGGAATAAAGAGTATGTGGTTAAGAGTTAGAGCAAAGGGTGGAGTAGAGCAACGGCAGAGTTAGCAGCAGTGAGATAGGAACAAACAAAAGCCCTTTTTCTTCACAGCCCTTTTGGATGGCTGGATTTGGGAGTGCTTTCCCTCCTCTCTGTTATTTTAACCTTGTTAGAAAGTTGTGCCATGCTGCAGAGTTAGTTTAAACACTGGTGGGCGATGTAAGCAAGGCCTGTCCTCACATGCACAAAAACTAACAGTAACAAAAAGTATTTCTTCAGAAACACAAGAAATAAGAATAGATGGATTTAAAAAATGTTTACAGAGAGTTTTCATAACCTGTTCCCAAAAAGGGCAGGCGTGGGAGTAGCTTCCTGCTTTAGGGTCTAGGTCGCCTACATGCATCTTCATGCACCTGAACTTCCAGGCAGATATTGAAGCAGGAGAGCGGGGCTGTCCGGGTGCTATCACTGCACTGATCACCACAAAATGCTTTAAATTGCAAAATTCCACCAACTACTCAAATGTGTGTGAAATGGTGTACCCTTCACAGAGCTCACGTTGGGTTTGTCCACTCCTAAGATGTGTTTGCATAAGTTCCTGTTTCTCTTATGAGTTACTTCAGTAAAGGAGACTGACCATGTGACAGATGCTTCTGTTCTACCTGAGTTGCATCAAGGATGAATAAATGTTGTAGTACACCTCATGGTACAGGTGTTATCAGTGGGTGTTATCAGTGTGGGCACATACATGTGTATTTCAGACAGCCCCAGGGTCAATGCTACAGATGACCCAACAACCTATTGCTACAGGGCTCCTAACGATGCCCTGCTTTTGATATCCCATCCTCTCCTTTCACAGACCATTTGGTGTGTTTTATGTGTTCCCCGAGGGCAATTTTAAATCTTCAGCTTCATTTGCTCTGTTAGACATTTGGAAGAGGCCTTTTGTTGTTGTTTTAAATAAAACTTTGCTGCCATGTGAGTACAGAGCCCATGTTCAAGGTGGAACATCTAATAGTCTCAATTATGTTCTGTTCATTAAACTGCATTAACAGAGCCAGCTGTTCCAGGAGATCTGTTTATATTAACCACTTGTCTAATTGGATCAGTAAGGGTGCTTGCATTGGCATATGGGTTCGGTACCACTCTGTGGTAAAAAGGAATGGAATCCTATTTTTCCTGTGAAAACATGCTACAAACTTTAAACTAAGGTAAAAAAAAATCATGTGGAGTTTCCTTAGAAAGAGCTACCACCATTTTTCAGAGCTGAATTTGTTAAATAGGACTTACTCCTTAGAAAAGCAGGGAGATTACTCAGTCCTTGGTTACAATAAGAGCAGTTGCTCTCAGTTTAAACAGAAAATATTCTGTGGTGATATGAAATACTCAGAAAGCTCTAGGTCAAAAAGCAAACAAGCGATGCCAGACATGAACAGCCACAGACAGTCAGGTCCAACACATGACCCTGGTGCCATCAGCCTCCCAGTACTCTGGAGCCAAGCTAATGCTTGTTATCTTTTTCTCTCACCCTAGAATAACCCCAGCAATAAATTGGTGAACACCAACAGCACCGTCACAGCGACGCATATCAAGAAGTTCACTTTTGTTTGTATGGCATTGTCCTTAACGGTAAGAAACCTTTGTTCAACTCTCTGCCTTTCATCTAAACCAGAAAATTACCTCCTCTACCTAATGCTAAAAGCACTAGCAGTTCAAGAAAGGCAAGTTGTCTTTTCTTAGGAAGCTCTGTTGCTTTTGTCTGGTGGAGGGAGTGTGACCATAGTAATGGAGTACTAAGTAAATCAGCTATCATTAACTCAGGCTAGATATATTAAAGGCTAGAGTTATTTTATTTAAAATTCTTGCTACTTTTCATTTCAAGTCACCCTCCACATGTAAGGAGATATCAGAGATCTGCTTTTCTTTTTTCCTCATTTTTTTAGATGAAAAAACTTCAGGTAAAGTTCTAGGTCTCACGTGCAGTGGGGTGGCAGCCTGTCCCTGTCATCTACTGTGAATGGTGGGAAAGGCAGCGTGTGTTAAAACCACAGCAGCTGGTGCCTGCAGCCTCGCATGGCACTGGTCTTCTGTGCTGGGGGTACTTTCATGCATGTTGGGCTTTTTTACTCTCAAAATGAACTAAAAAGGGCAATCTCAGAGATGGAGCTGACACTGGCAAAAGTATCTAAAGCCTTGTGTGTGCTGGGAAGCATTGCAAAGGGCTGACATTCAGGGAGAAATTTTGCTGAGCCTGCAAAAATACCAGCTTGCACACACACATACAATGCATCTTTCCCCAGAGAACTGTTCCTACACATCTTTTTAGCACCAAAAGCCAAGGAAAACCTAGAAAATAAAGCTTCTCACAGAAAAAGCCCTTCTTCATACTAGAAAGTAAGTGAGAAATGCTGCATTTGTTCTAGGATACAATGCTCAGAGTCCTAAAACTGAATCAGGTTTTCTCTTTATCCCCAGTATTGTAAACACTGCATGGGGTAGCTGGCTGCTTTGCAACTTTCTTCTCCCCACATTCACAAATGTATTGTTGAGTAATGAAGTGCTGACGTGATTTCTCTCTCCCTTTCATTTTAGTGTAGAGCCTTTTTGACTGAGTTGAGCATGAAGGGAAACTAATTTACATCAAAGGAAACCTTACAGTACACAAACCTATAATATTTGTAACCATCCACACCCACTTGTCACAACCCAGGAAAGTGGGATACTGTAACCTCTGTCTTTTTTCACGTTTGAAAATGAAGCAACTCAATCCATCCTTAGCTGAATTAGGAGATTTCTTCTGCTCTTTGTTTCTTATACTTTTTCCCTTAACAGCTACAACTGGCCACCATCAAAGACAGGATTGCACAAGCCAATGTGGCATCTCTTCTATTAATTTCCTAGACTTACGCTTGAACTTTGTTTCCATGTGGCTCAGAGACCTACAGCTCTGGCCCTGACTTGTATATAACAGAGACAGACATATGCCTCCACTGAATTGGCCATTATGTGGAGACTTTCCATGGCTCTCGTTCTCTACCATTACACACCTTGAGGTTTTCTCTTGTGTGCTGTGCCAGGCCAAGGTTATGTTCTCTACCATTACACACCTTGAGGTTTTCTCTTGTGTGCTGTGCCAGGCCAAGGTTATGTTCTCTACAGCTGGAGCCTCCCTTGAAGTCTGTCAGTGTTGTTAGAGAGCCAGGAAGGGGAAAGCTTTCCTCTAAAGAAATTGTGCTGAGTATACCATTTCAATCTCAAAGCTTTCTCTGCCAACTGACTGTTTCCTTAACCCTTCTGGGCATTTATCAGCTTACTCAAGTTCTGATAGACCATGAGCTTCTCTTATTACCATCACCATCCTCTGCAGAGTAATTTTTAATTCCTGCAATAGGCTTTTGGTTTGTAACTTTACAGGATTTTTTTTTCACAAAAGTTCTCCTTAGTACTCTCAAGGGCAGTTCTTTCATAAGTTCATCATGAGAGATTTGTCCCCACTGAAATTCCAGAAACACTTTTGAGGTCCATAGCTTTTCCTATCCTGTTTCTATTTTTGTCTACTAGTGACTGATTCTTAGGATTGCTTGTCAATGGACAGAGCGGAAAAAGAGACACATGAGCTCTGAAGACTCAGTTTGGTTCGAGGGCCTGAGCCTGCAAATGCTTCGGCACACAAGCTCAATAGACAGCAGTATGACTGAAGTTATCATGTGTCACAGGTTCTAAGGAACTAAATTTCAAACTTGCCTCTGTTGCAGCCAGGCCAGATGGCCACTGTAGCTGAGCTCCCATGGCCTGATGTGATTGCTGTGTTTTTCTGGAGGGGCTCTACTGCAATGAAGGGCAGTCAGACTAGTGGCGTCACCATTGGTAACATCTTGTTCTTTGGGATCAGAGGGAAAGTGGGAAACAGGCTCCCAGGCTGAACAAGAGATCAAAACAAGTCATATACTTAGACATGTTGTGTTAATCCATTCTTCAGTGGATGATCTATAGAAGGATTCCAGAAGATGGAAAGATAAAGGACGCTCCTTAACCACTGGAAAAAAATAACAGTGAAACTTCCAGTATGAGCAGCGACCATGCAGGAAAGTATCCTTCTGTTGTAAGACCCTGGGAAACCTCCCAATCATTGAAGAGATTCTATTTCATAGAGTTGGAAGAAAAATGTCCTACCTCCTTCCACAGATCAGTCAGGCCTGCACAAGAAGTAAACCTATTACTACAGCAGAAGCACTTTTTCACTCTTGTTGATAGTGGCAGTATTGGGTCAGAGTAGAAGAAAAGGCATAGCTCTCTTAAGAAACATAACTTTGGGGTTTGTTGTTTTTAAATCTTCATGGGATCTGAGAGACTGTACTTGGGCCTTCCCTGGCTGACTGGGCAGCATGTAAATGTGTTCTGCTGAGTGTGATCGTAAGTACAGTCTCATGGCTTTGAAGCATGGCTGCTATTAAGGCTGCTTCTTCAAAAAATGGGAATTAGTTGCATTGCTAGTGAAACAATTGTAGACAAGCTTCGAGGCTGTAAATAGAAGCCATTAGACTCCCAACAGGTAAGGGAGTTGATGTGATTAGTCATGTTGATGTGCTTTTGGTTGTAAATAAGCAGTGACTCCTTCCAGCAGCCCTGTTTTATGGCTATGTAGCTGAATATAAAGTTTATATAAGATGGGGGAGGGACTCAGCTGAAGATTTTTGCCCATACAATTAAGGGACTGGTTCCAATTTTACAAAATAAGGCATGCTTGGAAATTTACTCTCAGCTTGCCATTATTTGTTACTTCAGTGCCATTAGGCACTTCGGGAAAAAGTGCTTCTTTCTGTGTATCAGTAGAGATACTGCTCCAAACACCAGTCTTGCTGCCATTGCCAGATGAGGCTCAACATTTTGGTTCAATGCTAGACCTGTTTAGATGACCCTCCAGTTCAGCCATGGGGTCACTGCACAGTGGTAAAGTAAGTGAAGACACAGACTCCTGAGAAAGAAAACTGGTGCATCTGTAGCACACATTCCTTTGATTGTGGAATGTGTCAGCCTCGGTACAATGCAGAAATCCCAAAAGAATGTGTCTGGGTGCTAAATTACTGCATTTCTCCATTGCAGCAAGGGTTTGCTCTGGCAGGGGGGAGCATTCCCTTGCTCGTGAGCTGTACATAGAGGGGCAGGCTGTGCGAGCAGTGAGCCGCTCAAGGGAGCCCTGTGTTACCCAGCAGGAGTGACCACAAACAGGCTGCTCTGCAGCAGGGGCTTTTCTCAGAATAGCAGCCGTGTCTCTGAGCTCAGACACCATAGTACAGAATTTCGAGGTTTTCCAAGGCAGCCTGAAGGGCACAGCTACTGCCAAATTACCTTTCTCCTTCTTCCTTTTTTTTTTTATTCTGTCCCCATTTCCCCCTTGAGTTCTTCCTTAAGTCTTCTGTGATGACACAGAAGTTGCAGTCAGTTAAGATCCTTTTCACTGTCTAATGTTCGCTGCTGGCAGCCACGTGATTAGTGTTTGGTCATCTGCCTCTGAGCTGCAAGGCTTTTTCCAGGCTGATTTCACATTAGTTAGTGCCTGCTACATGAAAGTGATGAGCAGAGGGCTCCCTTGGGAGGGCACAATCTCCTTCACTGCACCTGCTGCTGCCCACTCCACATGGTGGTCACAGCCATGCCTTCACACACACGTCTGTGTGCAAACCCTGCATGCGTCCATGAAGTTGCATGCCCTGAGTTGAAGGCAGACCATCGATTGTGCAGGCAGCACTAGGAAAAGTGAGGCATTTAACTCTCTGAGGGTTCTGGGAGTAGTGGCATCTGTTCATGTCGCAGAGTGGGCTTGGAAGGCAAGTGACGTCTTAATGAGAGCTGTGTGCACCCTTGTTTAAGTCGCTGCCATTGGACTAAAAGCATGGCCGGCTCTATGCAGCTGTAGCGAGATCACTGCTTGAGGAGCATACAAGGTGCTGCAAAGAGAATGCAATTTCACAGAGACCACTGTGAAAGCTCCCTAGATCACCATCGCTAAAAATGACACAGAATAGTCTGTACTTACTTGTTTGTTTATACCAGCAAAGGAGCAATCAGTTCTTACAGCAGTAGTTAGTGAACTACGCTATTCAGTTCAGCTTCCTCATCAGGCAGCCTCAGCTGGGCCAGAGCACAGTGCTGGAGGGATAAATTTCCAAACACCGGCTCCGGTTAGCTGCATGGGTCCTGTTAACTAAAGGTCAGCAAGACACCTGGCCAGTTGTATCCTCATATTCTTGAGTGCTCTATGTATTACAGCAGGTTTTCCCATACCAGTAAGACAGTCTCGAGGTGCCAAGGGTGTCATGCTGTGCACACCATGCCACGTTCTTTCGTCTGTCACCAAGTTAATGTACAGCAGGAGAGCTGTGCAGTACTCCTCGGTTTTAGCATGCATTCTACGAGAAACAGCTCAAAGCTCTTTCCAGCTTTAAGTGTCATAGCACCAGTGCTATTACAAGGATTCCAATGCTGCTCTACATTTTTTTTTAAATGGACACATAGTTACACACAAATGGGGGAAGTAGCAGTTCTCGTGAATAAACAGACTGATAAAGGGGAGAAGCTAATTGCGTACAATGCTATCTTATATTTAATTAGCAGACACTACTTAAGAAATAAAATCCAGATGTTCAAGCTTGCCATGTGATTTTTCATTTTCTTCTGTGCCAAAAGGAGACTCGAATATAGTCTAGAGGGAAAGCTTTCACATTTACACTCATGTGTGTGTGGTTTATGCAAGGCTTACAAATTTCAGATCTGCTTGTTATAAACCACAGACAAACTACTAAAAATTGTAAATCCCATTTAAAAAAAAACAAAAAAAAAAAAACAAAGCACTGAAGTGAAGGCTCAGGCACTTAAGCTGAACAAATTGGTATGCATCTGTTGTGTTGTGGTAACCAAACTGAAATGCCAGGTAACCTGCATTAAATTTAAATCTCAGTGAAAGTTTAAATTTAATGTACTTAGGAGCAAATAGCTGGGCAGTTTGCTTATGTGTTTGGGCCTGAGAGTTGAATACGTGTGTGTCAATATATGTCAAAATGTCACCTGCTTTATGGTCAGGTTTGTCCGTAATTGAGGATTCTAGTGATAGCTTTAAAATGTTTCTAATACTTACAATATTACTTTCTACATTTTTTTTATTCTGTAATAAAATACTACATTTTTGTAAATAGAATGTAATATTTAGATTCATGTCTAAACTTCTTCTTTTGATGGGGAAAAAACACATACCGATTTCTAAGGGCTCCTGCTGAGCATCTGCAGATTAAGGAGTTACTATTGGCAACTGTCTGTTTCTTTCATTTACTGGAAGTTGTCAGCCCCTTAGGAACAGCAGCATGCAGTCATTGTGTCAGCTCTCTAGTGCTTACATCTTGTAGCACAGCAGCGTAAGTTACCATCGGTTGGCAGCTATAGTCGTCTTACATATGAACATATGTAATTATAAATACGTATCTGTTAAGTATATAATTATATGCAGAGTGTAGTTATATATAATTGCAAATAGGGCTTTTCTATTATATTATAACAACAAGAAGTTTTAAGCTGTGGCATTTAACATGTTCACCTGTGCATCTCTTTATTTTCCCCCAACCATGGGCAGAAAAGTGGGACAGACTGCTGAGGACTGTAGGCTCTTTAATTGATCTTGCAAGATTCAATAGAGGAACCCCATCACAGTCTTAAAACAGCAGAGAGGGCTCCAGAGTCACAGAGTTTCTTCTGCTGGGTCCCTGTGATGGGATAATTCAGTTTCATACTGAAGAGGTGAGGAAGAAAGTCTTTGTTCCGTTTGATGACAGTTTACTTCAAGCCATCTCATCATTTGCCTTATCTCCAGTCATCATCTGCTTGGTTTCTTCTCTAATTAATCATCAAGCACCTAGGGGATAAGAAGAAAACCCTGATCAAGAACAAGGAAGCTAGTGTAACTGGGAAAATTCACTATATGAAGAAATTAAAGTACAGAATACAGGACTCAGTAGTTGCTGCTTTCTACTTGTTTCTTAATTCTGTAAGAGCTAGAGCCTGTCACTGTGGAAGAGAAGCAGCTGTGTTTCATTCAGTCTGAGAAGCCTTGTCTGTTTAAAGGCAACTCCAGATGCCCAGGCATTTGTGCTTTGCTTTAGATTTGGTTATGCCTAACTAGGAACCGCCAAGTGCCAAATGGATGCCATCTGCTGACTCTCCTGTCCTGTTGATCAGCAAGGCTTCACCAGCCAGTGAAATGGAGGCACCAGCAGATAAAATTGGAGCCTGTGTGAGTGAAGACAGAGTATTTATACCACTTCAGGATATTATTGCAATAGCATTGCTTTATTGACGTATACCCTGATGCTATGCAGACATTTTATACTCAATAGTTGTTTAATTTCGAGTTGAAGTCAGCAAATCTTATTTCCCAGCCATCAGTCCGGCAGCTGATTTTTCTTATGAGGGACACCAAAGACTACCCAGTTTTCAGTTGGGCCATTTGCTCTCAAATTTTCAATCTCCAGTTTAATAAATATGCCATTTTGTAATACTTTCTGCATTTACCAATAAGTTAATTTGCCATATGATAAAGTATCCTGAGTAGAGCTCTTGCATAAATAAGACAGTGATGTATTTGATGTTTCCAGCTACACTTTCCTGCTAAACAATGAGACATAAAGCAATTGTTGGTAAAGGGCAGAAGTTTAAAGAATTATTTGCATCTCTCCAGCAAGACTGACTTCTGTCTTACTAGGTATTCTTAGCTTGCATTCAGGGTGATATGAATTAGGCTTGCATATTCAGAAATGCTGAGGAACGTGTTCCTGTTTCACTGATGAAACCTTTTGAAGGGAGAAGAAGAGCGTTCATAGCGTGAAAGAACTGCATGGCAGTTCTCTGACATATACAGCTCTCTCAGGGTGTCAGCTGCTTGGTGTTTGGAGTCCCACACAGGCTGACATTTAGCCACCATGAATGTACTGAATGAGTTGCAACATCTACAAAAGTATTGTATGCTTTGCTTTGTTTCCATCTTTGGGGAACAAACAATTGAAGGATCTTATTTCAGAGCTCAGAGACAGTAAACTGCATTCAGGTCCTGACAGGAGATTAATTTTTAGATGCCTCAGGCAGCTTCACTGTAGCCAGAGGGTGTGCAAAGTACTTTAAAATAGAATTTGCCACTAGCGGTCCATGTGAACATTCCTTCACAGAAATTTAGGGTGTTCTTTCCCCTTTCCTAAAGAAAATAAGGTCAGTTACCACTACTATTGTGACATCAGTATTAGATTGTCAAGTACCAAGAAAATACAGCAATATTAGAATTTATGCCCTCACCTTTTTGCATTTTAGCAAACAGAGTGAGAAAGTTTCCACGTACCCTCTTCATTAAGTTTGGTAAAGATCAACCTCGAGTAGAACAAAGCGATTCAAATTCTGACCAGTGCAAGAGACTGTCATTATTCCTCTTCCACTCTCACTTCAGAGGCCTTTAGCCAAGTATCTGCTGCCTCATCCCCATGGTTTCAAGTGATTCAGATGCTGGAAAGGGGAAGAAGAAAAAAATACCGTTTCTATTTCCTTGTGACTGATGGCACAGTTTTCCTCTGTGTATTGAGGGAGGGTTGCCACCAGAGAAAATCACCCAGTTATTGCAACTTGGAGAGCCTTGATACCTCTAGATACGTTCCAGGCTGCTAATGCTGGTTCTTAGTTCACAAGCTGAAGAAAGCATTTTCAGAATAAAGTGGTGATTTCTGAGATCCTTAATTTACACGTTCCTCTCTGTGCTTTACACCTAACCCTGCATGCAATGCTGAAATCTTCCCACTTGTCCATCTCGGCTCTCATATAAATGACTGATAGTAGACGTTCAGAGATGGCCCACCAGGGCCAAGTTGGGAATTGGGAAAAGGAGCAGGATTGGAGGGGGTGGTAGAGAAACAAGAGAGTATTTAATGCTAAAGAGAGAGCCAAAGATGTAGTCTCTGTGCAATGACTGTGCGGGAGAGCCCAGCAGCTGAACAAGTAGTTAGAAATGTACAGAAGCTAACAAAGCCTAATTTTTTTTCATGAATTTGTGACTCATGGTCAAGGGAATAGCATCAAAATATGAAAATGAGAAGCTGTACTTTAACATCCTTGGCCTTTCAGATACTCTACGTCTTTCCTGCAAGAAGGGAATGCAGTATGACACCCAATTGTAAAACTCATTAATCTCTCCTGTTTTGAGGATTTGGCTACTGTAATATTTCCACCTTACTAGAAGAAACAGCTTAGCCACACCATGGAAAACAGGATTCATTATGATGACTTCTTTACGTAAACAAGGAAACTGTGACTTTATCAGTGTTCATTATTAGCTCAAACTATAACATTGCACAGGCTAAGTTACTCTGTAAAAATAAAAAATGTGAATTCAGGATCAGAAAGGTAACATGACTTCTGATAGCAATAATGCTTTTCAGTTTTTGAGGTGCTTTTTATATGGCCTGGGACATGAGCTAGAGTTTTGCAGCATTGTAGTTCCAGCACATCAGTTACCAGCCACTGCACTAGAATTTATAAATGGAAGATTACTTAAGAGACAACTCTCTTAAAGTGGCTTGTGTTACTACATTAACTAGGGCAAGCCTTCGTTGTTTTCTAAAGCTCACCAAGGTTATGTGGTTTTTGTGGGGTTTTTTGTTGTTGTTTTTAAGGAATTAAGTCTGACTTTGGAACTTGAGTTTAAGTAATAACTGAAATTTTTCAATGCATCACACAATATCAAATTGTAGATTAATACTGCTTATCCTCATTCCCCTTCTACCAAATTTAAAGCAATTGTACTTTATAGAACATTGTCCAGTTCATCTGCAGTATTAAATACTGCAGATTAAAGCAGTATTTATCCTCCTCTGACAAGGTTGTGCTTACAGCTCTTCTCAACAGGAAATTTTCCCTGAATATCTCCTTTTCTGCTTGTGAGAATAATTAATTCCCCCTTGTTATAGCTCTGAACCATGGCTAGCAGTGAAACACTACACAGCCACTCACTCACCCTCCCCCTTCGCAGGGATAGGGGAGAGAATTAAAGGAGTAAATGGAAAAAGAGACTCATGGGTTGAGATAAGAACAATTTAATAACTAAACTACAAAAAAACCTGAAGATAATAATAATTATAGTAGTAATATATACAAATATACAAATGAGTGATACATAGTGAAACTGCTCACTATCCGATGACCAAGGCTCAGCCCATTGCTGGCTAATGATCCAGGAGCAAGGAGAGTCCCAAAACCGCAATCCTGGAAAAGAGATAAGAGCCCAAGCATCCAAGAAACTGAGAGCCAACCAAGAGAGCGAGACAACCCCGAGAAAGTGAGACTACCCAGAGGGAGAGCACTTCCAGACAGACCCTCATCTCTATACTGGGCATGACGTGCATGATATGGAATAGCCAATTGGCCAGTTTGGGTCTGAATCCTAAACCTAAGGTCGAATACTGGGCTAGTAGTTGGGGCTGTGCTCCCTCCCAGCTTCCCCTGCCCCTGCAGACACTGGCACAGCAGAGGAGCTGAAAAGTCCTTGACTGTCCGGGCAGCAACTCTAAACATCAGGATGTGATCAGCCTTCTTCTCAGCAGAAATCCAAAACACAGCCTCACACTAGCTACTGTGAAGAAAGTTAACTCTGTCCCAGACAAAACCAGGACACCCCTGTGTAGTGTTGAAGAGCTTCAGACTCAGAGTAGCTATTACAGTGTATCCCTCCATTCCTGGTGTTTGTTGCTTGCTTTCAGGAATACATTTTTATAAAAAAGAAGAGCATAGGCATGGCTAGCAATTGGCTTTAAAAAACAGTACAAACTGCATTTTCTTAAGAACTGAAGTACTATATAACATTATTTAGCTTCCATATAGTTTTTCCTCCCCAGTTTAAAGAAAAATGAAGGGAAATGTGCATAGGAACCATGTTTTGCTGCCACTGTATATACCTGTGACATTCAGTGTCACAAGTCAAAAAACAGCCAAAAGTTTAAGCCATTGCAGAGGCCACTGGATTTGAACACAAGTTCCAAATTAATTCATTTTTTCCTATCTTTTGTTGGCTGTCTTTATTTTACATCTCTGCATTGCTTTAGTATCAAAGGTTACAGTTGGGCTTTATTAGACTCATGGGATAATAGGACTGAGAGGCAGTAAAATCCACAGGGAGGAATGTCGTGGTAAGAAACCCATCCCTCTCAGAAGACACAACCCCAGTTGCCGACAGTGGCAGTATCTGGAATTCCCTGGATGACTGAGTTTAGTGTCGTTATCTCTCATGAGTATACAAAGAAAGGAAATTAAAAAAAGAGGGACAGATTTCCCCCACACTCCCCAATCTTATTTCATCAATGGCTTCATTACAGCCTCATTATATTAAGATTTCAGAAGTCCTATCTAGGATATTCACATTAAAAAAAAACAGCATTAGCTTTTAAGACTATATCCACATTATTTTGACTCTGCTGTCATACACTGTATGGATGCCAAGGACAGCTTTTAGAATAATACCATCCATCCAGTGGATGAGTTTGTTTTCACTGCTTTGATTTTGTTAATCTCTGAACTCCCAGATTTTTTATCTTCAGGCTGCTGGCACAAAAATAACAATTGGGAAATGACATATTGGCAGATGATTGCTGGAGAAGCTTTTTACCTTTTCAAGGTTAGATTTAGTTCCTGCTTCAGTAAAAGTTATTTCAGACATGAGCAGACTGCCTGCTCAGGAAGATGCTTGACCGCCAGAGGCTGACTTTACAAAATCCTAATCCTTGTCCCATCCGTGGTACTGCACTGAGCCTTTGTCCTGGAACAAAGGATTTCTGTTTGCTCCAGTGAGGTGGAGACTGATGTCTCCTTCATGATTGTTCAGGTTTCACACAAAGGGTCTATTCTGCACGAGTGGCTGGAGCAAGCAGAAAAGGCCTTCCTCTGGACTTGTTCCAACAGGTCCGTGTCCTTCCTGTGCTGAGGACTCCAGAGCTGGATGCAGTGCTCCAGACTGGGTCTCAATGAGAGCAGAGGGGGAGAATCACCTCCCTCGACCTGCTGGTCATGCTTCTTTTGATGCAGCCCAGGATATGGTTGGCTTTCTGGGCTGCAAGTGCACACTGCCAGGTGACGTTTAGCTTCCCATCTGCCAACACCCTGAATAACTTCTCTTCAGGGCTGCTTTCAATCCATTCTCCTCCCAGCTTGTATTTGTGCTTGGGATTGCCCTGACCCACGTGTAGGATGTTGCACTTGGTTTTGCTGAACTTCATGATGTTTGCACTGGCCCACCTCCCAAGCCTGTTGAGGTCCCTCTGGGTGACATCCCTTCCCTCCAGCGTGTCAACTGCACCACACATACATAATCTTAAATTATTAAACAATCTTAAACAATCTAGTGACACAACCCAGCCTGAAAAATACCACCTAAGTATTTCCAGCAGCAGCTGGGGGGAAAGCCAGTGTGGCGTCATGTTAATGCTATCAGAGTGTCAGTGTATGCTGCAGCAGCTGGACTTCACTTTATTTCTGAAGAATGTTGTGCTCCATCACTCCTGAACTATAAGGAAAGCTGAGGGAGGCGGGGGGAGACTTAGATCTGTAGAAACCAATTATTTGAGGAGAAGATGTGAAGTGAGGGAGTTCTCCCACAGGCAGGCTCTGGTTTCTTTTGCTCCCCCTGCTGCTTGACAAATTTTATGACAGCTGCTTTCAGCTTAACTCCACCCTTCGCGGAACACAAAGTTCACAGAAATCTTTTCTGACTTGCGTGCACCTGGGGGATAATTGCTATAAGAGAATGTCCTTGTGATTTAAGTCACCAGCATTCTGATAAACCACTTTTACGTACAACTTCAGTCTGACATTTTTACTGCACGCTGATCCAGGGACTTTTTGCTTCTTAGGTTCACAGGACTGTTCAGGGGGGGAGGCCTCAGGTGTTCATCAGGTCCAGCCTCTGGCTCAGAGCAGGGTCAGGTGTGAGGTCAGGGCAGGGTCCCTGCAGCTTTGACCAGTGTGATCTTGAAAACCTTACACTTCCTGCACAAGAAAAGGACCAACCTCCCGCCTGCTTCGGAATTGTGGGGCACACAAGCATCATGATATATCCCAACAGAGCATCAGACTAGGGGAAAATTTAACACCTCCACTTGGGCTGATCAAACTCCTCAAAACTGCCAAAACTGGTGTGGCTGTGCGAAGACCAGTCCCTGCCAGGATTTACAGGAAAGGTAGCATAGGATTCTGGAGGTGCATTCTCGTGTGGGCCAGGCTGCGGTATGCAGCAAGCTTCCATAGCAAGCCAGTGATGCAGGACGTTAGTGCTGTACCATACCCAGCAATTCCTCCACAGCTTCCAAAGAATATTATGATTGGTTCAGCAAACAAACAAACAAACAAACAAACAACAAACAAACAAAAAACCCAACAAACCCTGAGTTTTTAAGGGCAACAAGTTTTTCACTCAGTTATTTTCGTGTTGAACTCACACGTGATTTCCTGTCAACATAATGGCTTTGTGATAAAACCTAGACTTTTTGATTTCTTGTTTCACATTAAAACACAAAATCCTTCATTTGTGTAAATTGATGAGTAGTTGGATCTCCTTCCTTCGTAAGAACCCCGTTTAACATTTTCCATGTTGTTCAGCTATTTGAGAGACTGCAGAGTGGAATGAGTGCTTCAGGAGGTACTAGGAATTTGTGTTCTGTTGCACAACTGTATTCAACACAGAAATAGACTCCAACTGTGGTCTGAGAAGGGGTGTAACTAATAGCTATTTCTGCAGTTTCAGTGTGAGTAGTTAACCGTTCAAAACTGTTGTTACTTTTACTCTTCATAAAAATACAGAAGAGAAGTGCAGTTTCTTTGACCATTAAGTTGCTAAAGTAACTTTTTGAGTGGCAAGCCCCAGTACTACACCGTCATTTAGAGAACTAAATTTTCAAGGCCAATGAAGGTATGGATTTGGAATAGCCATAAGAAGAGCACTAACAAACTCAACAAGTTTTTTTTTTTTTTTTTTGAACAGGGGAGTCAAATTCAGTTTTTCACGCTGATGCAAGTTAGAACAAGATTTTTTTTGACTTACAAAAATATCTGTAAGATTAGCTCATCTTGTAAGTGTGATACAAGATCTGAAAGAAGACAGAATTATGGACGTTCTGCTTATCTGAAAAAGAGGGAGGCCATGGAGACATTTGGCAAATCAGGAGATTGGATCACATAAGACTCGGGCTGCTTTTTGATTTGTTTATTGCACACTTCAAAAGACAATATGACTTATATTATTCTGTATTAACAGAAGTGATAACTGATACTATCCCAAAGATCTGCAGTGCAGTTCAAAGCTGACGTGTAATAAGGTGTAAAGTAGACTTCCTCTGCCCTCACTGGGCACCACGTAGCATAAATGGGCATAGGGACGTCGTGAACAAGGCAGGGGTTAAATTATTTAAGATGCAATCCTCAATACTTACACAGAACAACATGTTGAGGGTAGAAGACCTCTCTTGGACAGCCATACTTCTGCAAATATAGCAAGTTCAACAAATGATAGGAAACATCTGCTGAGAGTTGTTTTGTAAGAGAACCATATGAACTGCATTTCATCACAGACGAACATTTAACAGGTTAATGGTACCCTTCTTCATGGTAAAATCTGTTATTCCAGTCTTATTCCAGGCTGGTATATGTCTAACCCATTTTTAAAAACACCCCTTTTGTATTCCATAGCTTCTTTCTGAGGAACATAGAGCCATATCACATCTGTCATCAGGCAGTGTTTCTTCTAACTGGAGACTGCACTGAGGTCTAGAAATGCTATGTGTTCATAGCTCACTGGAATACTCTTTTGTGCCTTATATTTATCAATGAATGTCCCAAAAGACAGGCAGCTTTTTACAAGTGCTTAAAAGCAAATCAGTCGAGCACCCTGCAGATTACTGTACACATGGCAATGGCCTTTGTTAGCATAATGTATTATAATGCTGTATGTAGTGGCTCTCTGAGGTTTAGTAATCCCTGTCAGCAACCAGAATACATGGAAATAGCTTCCAGGAGATGCAGAGCCCATGAAAAGGGTGTTAGTTTTCAAGAACTAGTAGCATTCAAACTCACACACACAGCCTCTGAAACAAACTCTCATGAACAGTCTTTTGTCACAATCATTTGTAAAAGTCAAATGCATCAAGTGTACTTAAGAAAATAAAGAGCAGTTGGACTGAGCACTAGCACTTTGGTACTTTCCCTGATGAAACAAAGATCTGATGCATTCTCTCAGGCTTGTCAACAGCAGAAGTTTTTGATGTGTAACCTTTTAATGTGCCTAGACACTGAATTTGCTAGCTGAGGGTAGCAAGGTTCGACATGAAAGTAAGCACACCTACTTATGGAGAACGTCTAAGCCACAAGTGAGAGGGGTTTATTACTTTTTTGAAGTACAACTGAACTGCAAAAAAAAAAAATTATTAATATATTTTTTATCCATAACATAATGTTACATGGGATGAAGGCACAGCACTGTTACTGAACTCCAGCAGCTCATCCCATGCAGGCGGCAAAAGGCATCTCTTACTCTGCACTCGCCCTGCTCTTTGTGCCCTTTTCTTAGGAAACACCCAGTGACCTTTAGCAGGGAGATGGTACTAGTATAGCTGGAGCTTTTGTCTGATCTAGTACAGCTGTAGCAATTTTCTTATGTTGCTGTATATTATTGACATATTTAATAAAGTCCTTCAAATTTTACTACTGTAGATCAGTTAAAGACACATTACCCAGTAGCACAACCCTTCACATCAGTTCAGATTATTAAAATACTTCCAGAAATGCTTAGGCTACTGTTGATTATACAGAGATAAGACCACCATAATAAATACTTTACACCATAATAAATGTCTTTACTCAGTCCTGCAGATTCTCTGTAGTGTTCCACTCTCCTGTTTATATATTCATTTTTTCCTGCATTTTTAAAGCACTCATCGCTGCTCAGTTGAAGTTCTGTTTAAATTATCAAAAGCTTTAACAAAACAATCCTTTAATATTGTGCTGCACTCATACCATAAGATAACAGAAAAGCAACTCAACTCTGTTGCTAGAATTCCACAAGCAAAATCCTTCCTCCCAAAGCATTAAAATGCTTCAGCCTCAGCCAAGTACAATATCCATTACTGTATATAGCCATTGCAGACAACTGCACTTGCAACCTGAGGCTGCAGTGCCATTATACATGCATATTGCTAGCCTGTGTGGAAGCTTTTACTGTTTCATCTTCAACTCTTGATTAGCTTAAATGAAGGTGTAATTGTAACCCTACTGAAGCCTATTTTTCACCTTGCAGACACATGCAAAAAGACATAAGGTGGGGAGGGACGAACTTTAACTAAAAGAAAGCTAGGAGACACACTGTAGGTAAACCTATTTCTTAAAATCTTCCATGAGTAGATCCCATCTCTAATTGTGTGCCACACTCCCTGTTTCACTGGACTGATTGCATCATTTAATCTGTTACCACCTTCTCCATAGTCTCCTTTCTGATCAGTCTTCACCCCTCACCAAGGTAATTGCAAACATCACACAGACCACTCAGCATCACAAAAAAGCTAAGACTTCATCCTATTTTCAGTATACCTCATCTGTAACAGAATTGGTAGCCGAGATACCTTCCTACCTTTGCAGGTTTAGTGTTACTGTTTTCCTGAAGAGCCTGTTTTTGGTTTGGTTTTTTGGTTTTGGGGTTTTTTTAACACATTTTGAGCTTGTCTGTGAAATAATATGGAACCTTCCCAAGTTGCAAGTACTCTTAAGAGTTAAATTGCAGAGGGCTTGCACGATGTGAAATATTAATTTCTTTTCCTGCAGCTTTGTCCCCTGGGCAATGAGAATATCATCTGCTTATAAAATGACAGAGAAAAATCTCTTTACAAAATGAAACTAGTTATCAATATTGCAACCAAAAGATAGAAACATGCTAAAACAGAAATAGAAGGTCCTGCTGCTGCTATGCCTCACCTCCTCAGACTACTTAAGCTTAGCAGTCACTGCTGTCTTTACCCACCAGCTGCTATATAAGAAGTGCTCTTTGAAGCCTTTTATCAGTACTGACTCTCTGCTCATCAGGGGATCAGAGGATATTGCAGTTTGCAACAGCTGAGGAGGAATGACTGCATACCACCTGGGTATAAGTCATCATCCCTGATTTGCAAACTGACCTTCCTCCCATAGGAGCTGGATAGAGATTGAGCCTGTTCTTATTAAGACCAGAAAGGAAGTTTAACTTAAAAGAGAACAGGATTGAAAACAATTATTTTGTTCACTTATTTGCTTGCCTGTCTAACCATGTTAGAATACTCTTCCAAGCAGCTGTTGAAGAAGGAAGGACTGCTGTATTTGCCTTTTGCAAGCAGTGGGCAGACCGCTGTTAACATAAATATATGGAATCTTGCAGCAGCAGTAACTGTACTGCTCCGTAGGATGCTAATGGCATTGTGCAGTACAAGTAGCATAAAGGTCTTTGCTTTCGTGAAAACAGCAAATTATAATTGAAGAGTGGACATATTTGCATCTTATTTTGTTTATTGGACTTTCAAGAAAGATTTGACAAAATATGCCCTGTATGGTTGCTTTACAGGTCTTTCGCAGTAAGTACAAGTCACTGTAATCTGCCTAATGGTGTCTGCAACAATGACTTTGGTCTGTCACTGTGTAGTTACTTCTTAACGACTGGATTCTCAACCACACAACTTCTCTGATCTGGGTTTTCCCCTTTGCTTCAGTTGTACCCTGTACAAGTAGTTTGTCAGGAAGAGAGAAGTGCTGGCTAAAGCAGGAGAAACACCATGGTCAGTCCATTTGTCTTCTGCTCTTACCTTCCTCCACTTCCTATTCTCTGTTTAGGTGATGGAGATACACCGCAATACAGCATCAATTAAGTAAAACATACAATTGTGAAAAATAAATAGTGGTCCCTGCTTTAATAGGCAGGGAAGAAAACTGATGATGAGCCTTTTTGCAGGAAGGTGGAATGGTTTTTTCACTGCAGGCTGTCAGAACACAAGACCTCCCACAGGCCACTTGGTCATGGACTTTGGGAAACTTCTGTAGTCTGGGTGCTCGTAGGATAAACAGAAAGGACAATCTCTGGCACACAACCAAAGAATGAGAGTGAAATCCCAGCTGCCTTGGAGGTGGTAGGACTTCAAAGACTATCTTTAAAAGCCATCTGAACATGTAGGGATGTGACAAGTAGATAATAAGAGCTAGATACTATGATGCTAGCTTGTAGGCTAAATTATAAGAGAGCGGTTATACAGTCTTACAGAGCTATCAGATTGTACAGTCAGTGTTCATAATTTCCCTGGTATGCTGGTTTGTAACCTGACAGAGGAATGCCAGAGCATTTAAGGTTCCAAGTTTTGCCCTGTTCAATCAGCTTGCTTCCTTAACATCTGCTTTTCTGTGAGAATAACAGGAAGAAATCAGAAAACCAAATTAAATAACAAAGTAGTTACAGTTGAAAGGATGTGAGGTACCCCTTTTTACAAAAAAAAGTCCTGTAAGGGCTGTCGGCACTGGTTTTTGGTGAGCGCCTTGAGCTGAATCTGGACCCACCAGCTGCTAAGAGCCCCCTCAGCCTGGCCTGAAGCCCTGCCTCAGAACTGACCAAAAAATTAGACAGCATGTACTACCACTGTACCATTTGTTGTGGGCTTTTTATGGAAGTTTTCATGTATGGACTAAACTGCACACTCTTTAACAAGACCTGGCCTGAGGGCACTGTGTCTGCAGGACTATGATGAACACCTTTGCCTTGGTATCAGGCATATTACATACCAACAGTATCATGTTTAAACCCCTCATCTTAGATTTAGGTCAGATCTCTGGAATGCTTCAAGTCCTTAGCTACTATAACATTTGATAATCTGTTTACTAATATAGGTGTCTTAACAGAGCCACATACTGTAAAAAAACAAGTTTCTTACTGTTTTTGTAGCAATTAGACCATTCAAGTACAACCATTTGTAGGCACCATAAAAATTCCTTCTGCATGCATCAGTCTTGGTATGTCAGGAGCCTGAAGAGTAGGAATTGCTTCTGAAGTCAACATGCTTCTCTTTTGTACACTTGCATACTCTGTGTATTTGAATGTAAGCTGAGTATAAATATACTGTATGTACACTAGAGTCTTACTGCACTTAAATATTTGAAAACGTCTTTCAGTTGTGGCAAAAGCATTGCTTTGAATACATTTCTCAAAGTAAAGGAAAATTATACTGACTATATTCATGAATTTTGCTGGTGATTTTTTCTTTTCCAATATTTTTTTATCTGTTTTCCACTCCTTACTGAGAACAATAAAGTTGGTTGTGACTTTTGGAGCATTCAGCATCCTCCACTTAAGTCAAAGATAAGAATTGTTCATGGTTGGGGTGGCTCTCTGAAGAATCTTTTAAAACCTTCCCTCCAATTTCTTTTTGGTTACAGTCTGGCTGAACTGTAACGTTTGAATTGGTAGAATCCAAATCCAGGAAACAAATATTCTGTTAGGTTTGCATGTGTGTGTTATTATTTTTTTATGACTGCTTCACAAACCATTAAGTCAGGACTATTGCTTAATGTAAGTTTTGTTATTTTCTTTCAGTCTAGGTACAAAGAGGCAGAAACATAGGAGAATGGTTAAATAAAGTGATTAAAGTTAATAATAAAATATGCCTATATGTCAGTGATGATTAAAACCTTAATTGCTGCATGCTACAGATCCCTGAACAGTATAGAAAAGCAAACTTATTTTTATTACTTTGCATCCATCTTCTTCCTTCATTTAATACCAAAAATATCCATCAGTAGAATAAACAAATATTTTAGACCAGGAGGTTCTATCTTTTGTTGTACTTCCCTTCTGAAATATAAACATTTCTTAATTTTGTTCTTCTTAGCTCTGTTTTGTGATGTTTTGGACGCCAAACGTGTCAGAGAAGATTTTAGTTGACATAATTGGAGTAGACTTCGCTTTTGCAGAGCTGTGTGTTGTTCCTTTGCGCATCTTCTCCTTCTTTCCAGTTCCAGGTAAAAAACAATAAAATAATGATCTGTAACCTCAAAACCAAACCAACCTTGAGCCTGATATGGCTGTATATACAAGAGCGGCTAAATGCATGCCTAGCATAAGTAACATGGGTTTTATTGAAGCTGGTGTAGACCAAGACTATTTACATCAGTAGTCAAGATACAAATATTGCAGTAAGAGCAGTCTGTTATTAGGCTGATTTCTGACCGTCAGAAGTCTGAATTCTGTCTATTGTAGCTGACCAGGAACACACACATAAATGGCAGTAGTGATACATGTTGGCCATGACTGAAATAAACTGTTTGGAATAGCATCTAGGACCAGCGCCACAGTAGCATCACCTCCATTAGTCTCCCCTTCTGCTGCCGGACTCCGTGGCACTTTCAGATGTCATCGGAGCATAAACAATACAGAATAAAAGTTAATGCCCCTACTCAAGAGAGAGACAAGCCTGACAGCAATAATCAAAATGTTTCCTCTCAAAAAATTTATAACTTTGTAATCAAATGCTACATCATGTAGTGTTTTCTGCTTGTATGATAATACAGTTTTGTAATAAAGGTAAACTCCAAATGTAAGAATAGGTACATGTAGTTATCCCTTTTTTTGTGCCTAGCTGTTCCACACAGGAGCTAGATGGAAAATTGTCCGTGGTATGATTTCTCTTTAGGGAAGGAGATAGGTTTTTTTAATGAAGAAAACAGAATGGACTGCCTAATAAATTGGTTGTAAGAGAACAGCTCTTAGGAAGGATTACTGTCCATAACTGGATATATATTTTTTTAAAAATCAGTTTATTAAAGCAATTTGGATACAAGATCTGCTTCATTTCTAGTAGGGTTTCCTAGTGTGCAAAGTTAACAGAAACAAGTTTCACCATGGTTATTTCTGAACGGTGCTCTCTGTATGAAAAAGTTTCATATGAGGCGACTGATATTAATACTCTTGCCTCCCTTTCTCCCCATTCCCTCTCCTTCCCCTCCCTGTTTATGAACAGTGACTGTCAGAGCACACTTGACCGGTTGGCTGATGACTCTAAAGAAGACATTTGTGTTGGCACCCAGCTCAGTGCTGCGGATTATTGTACTCATCACCAGTCTCATTGTGCTGCCTTACTTGGGGTAAATAATTCTCCTCTCCACAGAGCTGATGGGTTTGCTTTCCTCTTCATTCCTGTTTCCTGTCACTTGATAGCTGAATTTGCATATCTCAGAACATTTTCCCCAAATACCAACTGTAATATAAAGCCTAAATAGTCTTAATATCTGGAAAAGAAACATTTACAAATCTACAAGTGTGACTTTGCTCTAGGCAGGCATGATAATGATTAGCCTTTTGAAGGAAAACGCAAATGCCAGAGAGGCAATGAAGTGTCCTAAGGGGAATTTATTTCCATTCTATTAAATGCATTGTTAAGAAAGCTGATGGAAGAGTATCTTGTTTATAAGTTAGATAATCTATTCTACAGCTCTGTGTACAAGAGTTTAAATTCTTAGTCCATAATTTGATTCAGAATGTGTTTCTTTTACTAAACAGTGAAGCCATTAAGAAACAAAAAAAAAAAATCCTCTAAAATACCAGATATTCTCTCTGCCAGTGTATTATGTCTTTGAAGGAAATATTCCTAACAACAGATTGATTCTGTATGCCAGTGGAAATACAATTATGAATCATGCATTCTCACACATCATGACTTCTTTCTTTTTATGCCGCCCACAGAGTTCATGGAGCCACTCTTGGTGTAGGATCCCTTCTAGCTGGTTTTGTAGGAGAATCCACCATGGTTGCAATAGCAGCCTGTTACGTCTATCGGAAACAGGTATGAATTAAGCTCTGTGGGATCTGGTGAAAGCGGTTGATGAATATAGTGGATATATGGAGCAGTAGTGGTACATGGATTTCAAAGAATATTCCACTAAATGAAGTCAAACATAAGATAAATGCTGGCTTGGTGACTGGGTACATCGCAGTACCTGTGTGTTGTGCCCTTCCAGTTATATGTTCAAGTCACTGTGTAGGGCACCAGGCCCAACTCCAGGCGGAAACAGCAGGGTGTGTACATCATTCCATGGTGCTGAAGGACTCTGTGGATGGGAGCAGAGAATACAATCTATGCATTTACTTTTTTTTTTTTAAATTAAACTTCTTACTAAAGGCCAAGTGAAGATGCCCACTGCTTCTATTTTCAGCAAAAAAAATATGAAGATGGAATATCTAAAAGCCTGATGTTGGAACAAACTAAAACCAGTTTTTATATGTATTAACAGTGCAGGCCATGGCAATAGACCAAACTGTACAAGCTTCGTAAGAAAATAGAAGACCTTGAACTCTGTCATCATTAGTCTGCCATGTTTTTCTTGGACACCAAAGAGTAAAACCTGTAGACAATATATATCTGTTTGGACTAACCTCCTCATTGCTTGTCTGTTACAGTAGTAGCTCAAAGATTGTTTCTGGACAGGGATATGGTGCTTAATTTTATGCAGTATGTAGCTGACAGCATCGTTTCAACAACCAATGTGACAGTGGCAGAGCCAACCACTAGCTGTATACACCAACTTGTTTTCACCTACAGTGGGCATCATTTGAGAGCTGCAAATCAAGTGCTGTGTAGACACCTCTGAAATTTTGAAACTCTTAAACTCTGATATGCCCAGCTCAGCTGAATCAGTAATACCTGAGGGGGATTTTTTTGTCAGCTGTACAAGTGTTTTCTGTAAAACTAGTCAGCCTGCTGAGAAATGGATAATAAGGAACAGATGCTTCAACTTGTTTTGTAGTGGGACTGAGTGCTTCTTAGCTTTACTAATCCAGGACATCCTGGATGAATCATAGGACTCTTGAATGCCCTTCTGCTCCTGCTAGCCAAAAATACTCTAATATTACTTGGCCCTGGTGAGATGGGGGATCACAATGGATCAGCAATACCAAGAAAAGCCAGAACGCTCGCTCACATCTTGTAAAATTCCTGAAGTTTGACATTTGAGGAATAAGGTTGCCACCTCTCTCCCTCCCCCTAGAGCAGCTTATCTTCTCTCGCATTTTGTTTTCTTTTCTGGGTTTGTTTTTTAATAAAAAGTCTGTGATGTTAAAGGTTCCAGATGCTCTCTTCCCTCCAGTCAGCATGAAGCCTGTTTTGGATGTTGCTTAGCATAAGAAATGCCTCTATTATTGCATTTATGTAAGCACGCCTGGATGCGTTCCTGTGGGATCTGATCTAGGTGTTCCTGCTCCGGCAGGGGGATTGGACTAGATGATCTTTCGAGGTCCCTTCCAATCTCTAACATTCTGTGATTCTGTGATTCTGTGACCAACTTGTTTTCACCTACAGTGGGCGTCATTTGAGAGCTGCAAATCAAGTGCTGTGTAGACACCTCTGAAATTTTGAAACTCTTAAACTCTGATATGCCCAGCTCAGCTGAATCAGTAATACCTGAGGGGGATTTTTTTGTCAGCTGTACAAGTGTTTTCTGTAAAACTAGTCAGCCTGCTGAGAAATGGATAATAAGGAACAGATGCTTCAACTTGTTTTGTAGTGGGACTGAGTGCTTCTTAGCTTTACTAATCCAGGACATCCTGGATGAATCATAGGACTCTTGAATGCCCTTCTGCTCCTGCTAGCCAAAAATACTCTAATATTACTTGGCCCTGGTGAGATGGGGGATCACAATGGATCAGCAATACCAAGAAAAGCCAGAACGCTCGCTCACATCTTGTAAAATTCCTGAAGTTTGACATTTGAGGAATAAGGTTGCCACCTCTCTCCCTCCCCCTAGAGCAGCTTATCTTCTCTCGCATTTTGTTTTCTTTTCTGGGTTTGTTTTTTAATAAAAAGTCTGTGATGTTAAAGGTTCCAGATGCTCTCTTCCCTCCAGTCAGCATGAAGCCTGTTTTGGATGTTGCTTAGCATAAGAAATGCCTCTATTATTGCATTTATGTTAGAAAGGAGAAAGCTGAGCCCCAGGAAAGTTATAGAAACCTTCTAAGTTAAGAAACCTATTAGTGACAGGCCATGAATATGAAACAAATACTCTAGCTCTTAAACAAACCCCATTATTTGCACCTCGCTTCTCCTCATGTCCAAAGTTTGTAGAACTGTGTCATGCACAACTTACTGATAGGTTTCTGAATGCTTGTTTCAACCTAGAAAAAGAAGCGGAATGAGAATGAAGCAGCTGCAGAAGGTGAAGACTCTGCAATGACCGACATGCCTCACACAGAGGAGATGACAGACATCGTAGAAATGAGAGAAGAGAATGAATAATAAATAGGATGCAATTGTTCTCTGCAGGGACGATTGGAGTGACACATCAGCATCTTGTTGTCTCTCATACTTTTTTGTTTGTTTGTTTTTATTTTTGTAATAAAGAGGCCTTGATTTAAAAGGTTTCAGATAAATTCTCTAGCATACTGAGTATGCTCTCACTGATGAGGGACCTAAAAAGAGGTCTTGGCATTTTTTTTCCCCCAATTGAATTTGTTTTCTCACTCCATGCAAACATAAAAGATACAATTGCATCGCTGTAGAGTCTTCCTTACTTATGCATCCATCTTCTCTGGACAATCTGCATTTGTCAACCAAAGCCCTGCTCTCTGCACACGTGTGCGTGTGTGTGCATGCACATGCTTGCATGCTCACACACACACGCGTGGAACTGGCTCAGTGCTACTGCCATAATCCTACTCCCTCCCCTCTTTCCTTTTCCTTCCTTTTCTTTATGAGAAATATAAAGGAAAAGAAGTTTGGAATACAGAGCTTTATTTTACTTGCTTGAAAATGACTTTGCTACATAAACTAATATACTATGGTGAACTATATATTTTGTTTGGCCTCATCACTAGAGCTTATACTGCACAGGGTACAGGACACGGAGGAACGTGTAAGGCTCCACATATGAAGTGGAGAAAAACAGGTTCATCTCTCATGTTAAAAATGTGTGGATGTGTATATACACATGCAGGTACATAAACAGAGACATACATATACATACTTATTTATGTATGCATATGATAAATAAAATACACACAGGACAAGAACTCAGTTTAGCTTTCATTCCATCAGAAAGATAGTAATCTTTTGAAAAATGTAAACATTTAATTCAGAATTTTTTTAATTGTTAAGCCCCACTTTATGTATAATTTTCTTTAGGAAAAAAAAAAAAACATGCACTTTCCTCTTGTGAAGAGGGTGATGGCAACTGATAGCCTTTGACTGTATTTGAATAAAAAAAAATATTGACAAGCTTTACCAAAGTTCTTGTCCACTGATTTAACTTTAATTTTTAAAGGTTGATTTGCTCTATACACTTATTTCTGGTGCCTATATATTAAAAAAAAAATCAGCTAACATATGCAGGATACCATGGTATATCGCATTACTACACATAGCTCCGTGAAATTTTTTTGATAGAGTTGTACACATACTCACACACATGTGTATATGTATATATACTTTATATATATATATATGCACACATGAATGCACATATATGTATGTTTTGCTATATTTACCTATGCAGTAGATCAAAATTCATATCGTGAAGCTTCAGTACTGATGGTCCTCCCAAGTCGTTAATTAGGGACCTTGATCATATGTCGGCTCTCAAGGCAAGAGTTGTGTGGAAGCAGGGAGCTGCTCACACCCATCAGCAAGTGATGTACTTGGAGAAGGCGGCAGGCACTGGGTGGTTGTGGTTGAAGTGGGCCTTAAACGACACGTTTAAGTGTGAGGTCGGGTGGGTGACTTGTATCGGCTGGCCTATATAAGAGGTGACCAACCCAGAGGGTTTGGGTGCCACCGATGGTGGCTGCAGCAGCAGCTTATATTTCTGTGCTCTTCTGCGTTTGGCTGCGAGGCAGCATTTGTTACCGGATGGTAGTAGCTTGGGTTCTTTCAGATTTAATCATGCCAGTCTGGAAACTTTTATCCTCCATGCTATATCCATAAATCAGTTAATTTAAACCTTATTTAGTAAAAGTATATTTTTCTATGTTATGGGAATTATTATTTAATTGTAGACAAATTCCATTTCTAGATTTATTTGCCAGGTAGTCCCAGCACTCAGAGAACTGATCAAAAGTAAACATTACTTTAAATGTTATATTAATATATGTGTATGTAGACATACACGTGTATAAATATATATATTGTATATTATGTACATTTATTTTAAGCTACAATACATTTCCTATTTTTCCAAGTTCAGCTAGAAATGTCTCTAAAAAACTACAGAGGTGGCTAGTAACCACTTAAGGCCATCATGAAAGGCATTGTATCAATTAACTTTACATTTTATTGTAAACATTTGTACCAATTTGTTACACATACAAATGCAATAAGAAAAAGTGTAGAAATTATTGTGTTGAGTGACAAATTTACAAAATCAGTTCATGGTTAATGAGCAGTGGCAAAAGGAGGGTAAGACTACATCTAGTAACCACACATTTTCTGTTGTTTCTCCTTGTTTCTGACACTGGTTTAAAAACAAAAACAAAAACACAAAAACAAACCTTCAGACAAATGAGCTTTGTGCACTATGTAGACTGCACATATTCATGAATACAGGTTCTCAAACAGTCATATGTATATAACGTGTACATAGACTGTTACAGATCACAGTGGCCATTTGAGGTCTCCTCCATTCATGTTTCAGTTTCTCCAGTACGTTTGTATCCAAGTGCACAGGACGCAGTTTTTCAGGAACTGTAGATAAAGGAGCAAAATATTTTTGTGTAATATTTCTTCTGGTACATGCCTAAAATTCAAACGTCAGTATTTTTGAAGAATTTTGAGCATTACCAATGTAGGTTTCAAGGTGATAATTGCACCAAAAAATAAAAATTTGAAAACAAAATTAAACACTGAAGCTTTTGGTTTAGATAGAAGATGGACGAATATTAAAAACTGAACTATTTGTCATAAAGAACTAAACTAATTGTATTGTAAAAGATATATTTTCAATTGTGTGGGTAATACTTAATAGTCCTTTACTTTGCAAGATACTGAATGAGTGCAGAAGTGGTGGGATTTGAGCAAGATCTCAAGTAGTGACATAAGGATGCATGCTTTGCGTCTTTTTCCACTTCCTGCAGGCCACGTATTTCTTTACATTGCTCTGCTGGATTAACAAAATGCACTGACGTTTTTGCAGCGAGCGAGTCCAAGCCAGCCCCTTGTGCAAGCCTGGGTGCTGGCGGTGTGGGCAGGCAGGGTGCTCCTCAGGAAGGCGCGTGCCCAAGGGGTGTCCTGTCCCCCGCAGCCTCAGGTTCTGCCCCTGGGGAACCTCGTCAGGAGCTTCAGCGACCACCTGAAGCCTCACTGCTCCAACCCCCGGTCAGTGGCAAATTTAGCTGTGCTGGTGAAGCAGCCGAGCTGATGGGTTACAGGCTGGGAGCGGGCAGCTGTCCTCTTCGGCTGAAGCCCAGCGTTACTGGTTCCAGTGTCTCCGTCAGGCAGATGCTGGTGCATGTCCTGTCCTGCACCTCTTTCTTCCCAAAAGGACTTTGCTGAGTGTAGTAAAATGGCTTAGCTGTCTCTTCTGTGTTATTGCTTATGAAATGGTTGTCTATCTCTCTGATAAATATTTTCCAAGAGAAACCCATTAGGTTTCTGCTTCAGAGGGCTAGAGTGCAGCCATCTCGGTGAATTCACGTGGGGGTTTGGCCTTTCCAGACTTTCTTGAGAATTAATGAACTATACAATCAACGTTACAATAAAAAGAGGAACAAAGTTGATTTGCATCCTGTATCTTAAATTTCAGACTATGGGAGAATAGCTCACACAGAAGAAAATAAGCAGAATAACAGTAAGCTGTGGATTAACATTCCTTGGCTTTTAATATGTACGTGAAATTGTGTTAACATGTCTTGAGTTTTCCTTTTGCAGACTTAACAGGAAACATTGGGGTTGTTTTTTTTTTTTCCACTCCCTGCCCTAAGCAGCCCTCTTACGCTTACCAAGCAGTGGACTTGATGGAAAAGGCTCTGCATTTCCCACCCAGTGCTTGAGGCCATTTGGGCGCAGCAGCAGGCTCCCAGGCGTGGGGCAGCCCCACTCCCTGACCCCTCGCCCACCCTTCCAGGCAGGAGCCCTCAGTTGCCTGCTTGTTAGATAGAACCACCCTGAGGGAGAGCATTGGGTGAGTAACAGAGAAGTCTCTCTTTTTTTTTTTTTTCCCTACTAATTTTGCTGCTAAATATTTCCTTCGAGCCAGAGAGATTTATATCTGGCTCTTGCTCCGTGTTTTGCCGAATCTGCAGACAGAGAGGGAGCAGCCTGAGACGGAGGGTGAGCTGATGAATGCAGCCGATTCAGGGCAGGCCACGACACCCTGACAGAAAACTTTTGAAGGCGAGAGTGCCTTCTTTTGTGGGATGGCGCCTCGTGCTTAAAAAGAAGGGAGAAAGGATGCTTTCAGAGCCGGCTGCCTGGAGTCTCCAGGCATAGCTGTGCACTGGGCTGCAAGGTGGCAACAGGGACAGGGCGTCCCACAGCCCCGGCATCCCGGCCCTGGTCCCACCGCCAGCATCCTCGGCGAAATGCAGGGCAGTGCAGGGTATGACCAGGCAGCAGTATCAGCTCTGTGTCTCGCTGAGATGTTGTGGCTGTGGCATGATCAGCAGAGGTGTGAGTGTGGCTGGGTGCTGCCTGAGCATAGCTGCAGCAGCCATCAGTGTACCGGGAAGCCATGTGTGTGTCCATGTGTGTGCACAGGGGTGTGTCTGCATTAGTGTTGCACAGCCATTTTTAGTTCGGCTTGTATATAGTTGAGTGGGACAAGGATTCAAGCCTAAACGTGATCTTAATGTAGGACTAATATTAAGCTGTTTAAAAAAAATAAATTGCAATTTAAAGCTACATAAAAGAGTAAATAAAACACCCTTTCCACAGACCTTATACCAGTCAACTAAAGCATGATTTGGATCAGTAAGCTGGGAGAAAGGGGAAATGTTGAAAAGCCTATGGGTGTTGAGTATCCAGCCTAAAGACACCAGCATGGCGTGGAGATGAGTGAATCTGAGGGCAGAAAATGCCAGAGCTGTGGCTGCTGCCATTTCCCTTTCAGCTGCCCTAGGGAGGCACTGAAGGGTGAGGAGCAGTGTGTCCGTAAGACGCCACTTCCAAGTGTTTTGGTTTCTAAGTGGAGAAGGCAGCCGAGGGAGGAGTATGAAACATCTTGGAAGATTATTCAAGCAGAAATAAACCAGCGTGCAGGTTTTATAACATGCAAAGAGGCGGCACTACATAGCTTGCTGTTTCTGGCAGGGCTGCCTTGGGGAAATGTCACGTAAACACGGCTTACACAAAAGATAAATTTATCACAATTTTTGTATCAAATTGGCATTTCCCAAATACTAACTTAACCATAAAATGTTAGGATTCCCTTCCCTTGTTCATGTTTGCTTTTTTACTAAAATTCAAGTGCAGAATACCGTACTTTTTTTTTAAGTGCCCTGGGGAAGGGGGTGCACAGGTAGGCACAGTGCAGCATAGGGTCCAGGGACATGTGGCAGAGCCCCAGTGGGAAGAGGAGTTCCCAATTTATCCTGTTCCCTGCAACACACTGTATGTGATTGCAGGCTGACACAGTGTCAGAAAACAAGGCACAAGCATCACCTCAGCAGCAAACTCGGTCCAAGCATGGTCCCGACCTGGAGCAGCGCCGCAGAGCAGCGGGAGGGCGCGAGGCACTGGGGGGAGGCCTGGCTCTGCCCTCGGGTTTGGACAGCTTGCCTAGATTTGCTTTGGAGAGAGGCATTCAATTTTCAGCACGTAGATGCACTCCTCAGCAAAACCATTGCCAGAGTTCTCAATAATTGGCACCTTCTGCACAAAAAGGCCAAAGACAAAATACGGGGGCAGAGAGACCGAGCTTTACGCTCGGCTTGGAGCACATACTCACACAGAAGGGCATTTTGGCCACAGCTTGTGCAAATTAATTGTACTGTTAGCGAGTGAGCTTCAGTCTCCACATTTCATAATCAAGATATCCACTTTATTTCAGCAAAACAGAAGAATTGTGGTATACTTTTAGGTGCTCTTTCATCTTTGTGACCCTGAGGGGGAAGTTTTCCTTAGTATTACCAAGCCTTGTCACTGCTCAAATCAATTTATTAGTTTTAGCTCATCATTATTTTCTGTCATTCCTAGCTGAGCATCTTCAGAGGTTTCCTTATTTTCTTCTGATGGCTCCTGCTAGGCTTATTTTGTCTGTTGGCATTTTGAGAAGGAAAATGTAATCATCGTGCTGACTGAATGTCAAGTAATGCCCATGATTAAAAAGTAGCTTACAACAAAACTCTTCGACGGACTGTTTTTTTACTTTTCATTTGCTAAGCTGAGAAGGAGAGTCAAGAAGTAGAAGGAATTGGTCAGTGTCTTGTATTTAAAATCAATAATTAAAAGAATTAATTCAAAAGTTCATTACTTAACTCCAGTCACTTTGTGACTTTCTAATGATCTGTATGACCACGACCCACACTTTTCCAGGAAAGTCAGCTCTGCATCCCCAGAGCAGTGCAGAATAGTTTGAAGCACTGGAAAACACAAGCCTTTGTAGATTTCACAACTAAATGTATGACTTCATGAGTTGGAGAGCCTGATGAACAGGAACAATCCATTAAGTTTAAAATTCAGCTGGATGTGAGCTGCCTGATCCCGTGTCCAAGGTGGCCCTGCTTTGAGCCGGGAGGGAAGGGGGGGGCGTGTGACCGCTTGTGGTCCCCTTCTGACCTAAATTGTTCTCTGATTCAATCAGGAACCTAGAGGGGTCCCATCATCTTAAGGACTTGAGACTGCTTGTCTATTTTAGGCTTTCAGTTCAGGGTTGAGAGACAGTGCCTACTAAGGCTCTACAGTACAGATATCTAAGCAAAAATCTGAGCTGCACAGATTCTTTCGCTGATGACAAAACTTTCATATTGCAGAGCCAGCTGTAAAGTGCCCTCCCACACTCTGGGAGCCCACAAGGGGGGCAAAGCAAAAAATAAGCTATTGTAGCTGCAGATGAAATATTTGACTAATGTACTGCACTGCACTTTTCCAATTAACTCTCTAAGCAAAAATGCAAGCAATTGCAGATATTACCTGCTTCCTCTCATCTCTCTTCATGTGCATAAATCAGCATTTAAAAAAAAAAAAACAAACTACCTTTTCTGATAACTCCCCTTTGTAATCAAGGTAATGCAAGGTAAATGCTTACATTTATGTAATAAAACAGCTTGACTGTTCCACTCTTAGGAAAGGATGTATTTTTAAATTGGAACAACAGCTTTAGCCATAATTCAGCAAAAACACAACAGAAAAGCAAAGAAAAAAATTGCAGAACTGAGAAAAATAATTTTAATTGCATTAACCTTTAATGAGAATACTGCCTGGGTGGAAAGTACAGTGTACATACACGTGCAGAAAACAGCAGAGCCTCAAACAAGCATGCATTGCTCAACTTTGTAGTTTGCTCTCCAGAGGAGCTCTAATATCACTCTGCTTTTGTGTCCTATCACAATAACAAAAAAAAAAAAACATTCCTAAGCTATAATGAAAAAATTGGAAGGCTACAGGCAGTAAGTTTACTGGTTAATTAGATCAACTGGGGAGTTTGCAAGCACCACAAAATTGCAAAAGCAAAACCTCCAAAAACGTTGAAGGTACATACGCATTTTTGTAGATGACATACCCTTACTTATTACCATCAACAAGCTTTTTAAAATAAATCTGATTACTCTTTAAAAACCTAGGTCAAAGTGTACTTCACTAATCTACCTGCAATATCTTGTATATTTTAAAAAGCAAATGCACAAGATGCTAAATTCAACCTGTGTTTTTAATCTGGGCAGAAACCCCCACCACTGTCATAAAGGCAGCCAAGCAGGGTTTGATTCGGGACATTGCTCTCACTGCTCCATTATTTTAGATCAGCTTTTGGTGCTGCTGCCTTTGCCTGTGTTTCTTGAAGCCAGGAGCCTTTTGAGGGTTTGTAGCAAGGGGCACAGGCATGCCTGGAGGACCCCAGAGCTCGTCTGCTGAGCAGGAGGATGGCTTGGGGCAGGAAGCACAGAGCTCCTTTAGAAAGATATGGTTTGGTGGCTTCTTACTCCACCGCTGGGTGTGAGCTGGCGACAGTCATCCTCCCAAGAGCTGGCCCTTCAGCAGAGGAGAAAAAAAAAATAGACATTGCCTGTTGCTGGTGGACTTGAAGTTGGGAGTGTTGGAGCCCCCTGTGCCGCTTTTATTATTTGGTCTGTGCCGCTGGCAGAGCACGTTAGTACTACAGGCCACAGAAATCCAAACTGGAGACCAAGGACTTGCCTGCGTGGTGGCATGGCTGAAGTGTGCTCAGTGGTGTGTGGGCAGCACGGGCTAGCCGCGTTCCCAAGCTCTGGGAAAACCTTGCTTCACCTGTGTCAGACAGAAAGCTTCTGGGTGGGCCTGAGGAGGAGCACAGAGTGGGTATGTGGAGAGAGAAGGAGCGATGGCCACACATGAAAGAGCTGAAGCGTCTTTTGCAAGCACCTCACACTGCTCTGCCCTGCAAGGACCATACTGGTGGGCAGAGAAGGTCGTAACCCCTTCGTTTATCATCTTTATCAAAAGGTTCACTGACCTTTAAAGGTTATCAGGCAGTGCTAGTAAATAAACCAAACTTTATAGTACTAGGAGCACAAAAGACAGCAAACTTGGCCACACCTTTGGCAATGGAGAAAGAAGCAAGGATCACACATCCTGCTCTCTCCATCTCTGCACACCTGCGCAGGGCTAGCCACAAAGTCACTCTAGAAAGAAACTACAAAAGTTGAGCAAAAGCTAAAGGGCAGAGTAGAAGAGGACTCTTTTGCCTTTACAGCAGGAAATCATCATGGAGGAAAAACAAATTGTGTAGAGGTAACCCCAGAAAGTCTCCCAAAGGAAATGCAGTTTCTAAACAGAGGTTCAAGATAGTTTTTGACTGCATCATGTGAGGTCAGACTGCACCATTTTTAAAGTAATACTACAAGGATAGCAGGTTCTCCAGTCTCAGAGAGGTGCTGTAAGAATGAAATTCACCGATGCTGGTGAAAAATGCTTGGATACTACAGGGACAAGCACCACAGAAATGCCTAAAAATAATGAATTCATATTTGCATGTTCTAACTGTGCCTTTGGGTTCTCTAAAATTGACTTGTTTTTAGTTTCACAGAAATACTTTAAAAATTGGAAGCGGGGAGTAGTGTCTGGAGGCAGCATCCTAAGAAAGGGCAGCACCAAGTCTGAAGACTCTTGCTTGGGAAAGAGGGGAAAGGATGCTTGGGGGCCTCGTCTTGTCCCCACCTGACCTTCTGACCATGGAGTATTCTGCAGAATGCCTTGTGCTGTCCTCAGGCAGGCTTACGACACTGGAAGAGGCAAGAGCAGTAGCTGGCCATGGTTTAGGGCATGCTGCATTTGCAGTGAGATTGAGGTCAATTCTCTAAACACCTTTCCGTAGACGAAAAAAAAACCCTGTTTTTTCAGCTGATTTCTGTAATTTGAAGGTAAATCTGAGAACAAGGCAAATGCATATTTCACCTGAGTGGTATCACTTGTTTTTCATTTCTTTCGGAATATTTTTCAGTATCAGATTCAGATTCTTTCTTTCAGGATAAAGCTGTCTTAATGCAAAGCAGCATGCCTAACAGCCATCCTCGACTACTTAAACAAGTCAATTTTGCAAGGACTGTAGGTGTCAAGCCAGAGTACTGTTTGGGACTACAGTACAGGGATCCTAGCTTTTAAATTAAATATTACCTCATGCATCATTTTCTGTCATACTTGTAGAATTACAGTTGATTTCTCTCAAAATAAACATTGCTTTCTGTAATTTGTATGCATGCAAAAGCTACCAGTTTGTTTTTTAATTGCCATTTTGCTTTGCTTTAAATCTGGGATTTCTTTAAATAAAACAATGAAGGTAAAAACTTTGTACATTTTTAAACAACTGCTAAGGTCAAAAGTATAGAAGTATGTGTTACATTAAAATTGAGTGCTGTTTATGTATTTAAGAGAGACGTACGTTTTTGCATTGTTAAAAAGAATGATCTGTGTGCTTTCTTGGGGTGGGAATCCGTGTTCCGAGAGTGTCCAGTAGCTTTCATATTCTAAGTAAAGTTCTAACAGTTTGCATATGATCCATAATTCCGATTGCTTCTGTTTTATTAATTCTGATAATCTGACATGGTCTACAGTGCTCCTCTCATTTGGAACAAGCAGCCTGGTTCTCAGCGCGGGGCGGTGCAGGGGCCCTTGGGAGGCCCATGAACAGGCTGTGGCTCTGGCCATGCCCAGCTCCCCTTCCTGCTCTCCAGCCACCAACTGAACCCTCCTTGAATTGGCAAGAAGCAGGCTCTCACCCAAGCTCTTACTTTCAGCTTTGGAGAACCACTCTGAGCAAAACACCCAGATCTGCTGCTGTAAAGCAAAGGCCAAAAAAAAAAAAAAAAATCCACCCAAAGAAGAGAGCTCTAGAAAGAGTTTGAGTGAAACTGCCACAGTTTGCAGGTTTATGGCCCATCCTGTACATCCTCCTTGCTCAATATAATTTATTATTGCTCTTAACCTTTAATCCTTTCATGCCAAAAAAAACCCAAAAACCAAAACAAACCAAAAACCCAGCTTATGGTACAGAAAACCATCCTTTCATGCCAAAAAAAACAAAAACAAAAACAAAAACCAAAACATACCAAAAACCCAGCTTATGGTACAGAAAACATTCAGAAACACGAAGAGAGCAGCAATCCAGCAAGTCCTCTACCTCTAAAGATACAGCCTGTTATAGTTACATCCATAAATCTACGGATGCAGTGTTTTACACTGAATACATTCCTCTCAGCTAGAAATAATTCTTGTCATCTCAGCAATTCGGGAACAACAGTATAGGCAGTAATAAAAGACTATTATCATGTTCATGTTTATTCTGTTTTTCTAAGCACTTTAAATCCTTATAAAATATCTAAGGCTAGAACTGGGTTTTTTGCCCTCTATAATACAGACAGTAAAAATAGCATATGCTGTGTGCGCCTGCAAATGTTGGCGTTGGAAACTAACAGACTGACATGTTTTAAAAGTTATTTAATTTGTTCTTGAACAATCTGAGACTCCAACCTCACTATTTCTCAACATACATTAGTCGTGACACTTCATAGCCTTGTGTTTGTGTAAAGAGAGTAAGCTATCCTAGAAACACTGCTCGGGAAACACACAGCATGTCTCAGCTAAGCCTCTTATTCTTACAGAAATTATTCTGGCTGTGAAGACTCAAAATATATCAATACATCACCTGAAGGTTTGGATGAATACATAAACAAAGCCAGATACTTCAGAAACCAAAGAGAGGGCTTACTACAAATTTCAACCCCTACTAGCAGATTCTTATTCAAGACATAAACAGATGAAATATTTGATATTCAACAAGATTAAAAAAATCAAAGAAATACAAATCTCAAGTCTCTTACCACTTCATTTCACAGTGTTCCACACATCTTCAAAATCTCTTTCATCTACCTATGCACTATTCATTTTAACTAACATATTCCTTTGCATGAGTCTATAAAGGTAAGTTGATGCTGCTAAATCATGTTCTTTCATGATCACTAGATCAAAAGGAAAAGCATTTTGGTGATATTACATGTACCAAGTGTGATTGGTATTTATGTATCATAAATGCGTGTTGCGTTTGCTGGAGTACCAAGGAGAAGCGACAAGTCAGCAGACCCCTTCGCTGTGCCTTGGAAGGGAGGCTCTCCATGTGCAGTCCTGCCAGGCTCCCCCTCGCCTGCAGTCACACCCATCAGCACACACTGGTTTCTGGGGCTGGGGCTCTGCTCTGGGTGTGGGTCAAGTCCTGGGCTCCTCTGCAAAGCCACCTAGACACCAAGAGTGTGTACCTGGGTCAGCTGTAGACTAGAACTGAACATTTCTAGTGAATGTTCAGTGAAACACAAGACTTCTTGTTGTGACACTCGTCCTTGGCATGCCACAGTATTCACTTGACAGCCCTGACAAAACAATTTGTAGTCAGTACTGACTAGTTCTTCCATGGGTCAGTACATCTTGGAGTGGTTTTCTGGCACCCCACCAACTCAAAAATAAGTCATGAACAGAAATAAGAGCAACTCATCAGCACCCACGCAGAAAACAAATTCTCGGGAGAGAAGGTACTAGATTGCCACCTTTCCTGAGAGGCCTCTACCATGGTAAGCCTTCCCTATTTCACTTTTAACTCTGTGGAATTAATTCCTTTCAATTTCTTAGAAGTTGAGGTTCTCCTCCTCAACAAATTCATAAATGGAAATATTATTTGAATCTGTCCAGCTTGAAGCACATTAGCTGATGTCATAGCACAATTATTCTTCTAGCAGCAAGCTTTCAGAACATGCCGCCTGTTGTCTTCCACTGTTACCAAAAAAGGGACCATTCATAAAGTATGTTTGGCAATCTTCAAACATTCTTGGTCCTATCCTGCCGGCTAGCATACTGGGGAAACAAACGGCAATTATGTCCAGAAGACAACAAGATGCAGGGGCCGCACAACAGGCACTATTAAATATTAGGAACATGAGATCACGAATCAAGCTCTGTACTTGATGCACAATGCAAGAGCTCCCTCTCCCCACTTCCTCTAGCACCTAAAATGGGATACATGACTATGTCTGCTGTTTGGGTGAGAAACAAGTTCCCACCTTGCTCTCCATCCTCCTCTAGTTTTTGATGATAGGGCTGTTACTGGCACACAAAAATAAACTTGGCCAAGATTTCGTCAAGCTTTGACTCAGCTATCTGAATAAAGTTACAGTTCTGAACCAAACACACCTGCACCTCCATGGGGCACAGCTGCGTTTCGGGGTGAGCTCCCACAGGACACCATCAGGCCAGTTCCAGCGCAAGCTTCTCAGAGCTGTACCCAGCCTAAGCTGTGCTACCTTGCTTGCTGCAGCACCAGCTCAGCACGTCTCTACCCACAGCCAACTATTCCCACAGGGTACAACAGAATTTTGTTCCCCTCCACGCAGTCCAGCAAGATCACCCAGACCTCTGTTTTCCTTCACATGAAGAATTTCTGGTGTACCCTTCCACCAACAGAAAGGAAGCTGGACGACAGGTATCCATTAAACTTACATCATCTTTCTTACTAGGAGACCAAACAAAGGCAAAATAAAAGCTTAGTGTAGACGGTAACTGTCTTTAGTGAAAAATACATAAATGCTTTTTAAAAAGCCAGACAGCTCAAGTCAAAGCACTGTGACAGACAGCAGGATGTTTCAATTTAATACCTGAAAGTATGCTGAAATGGTTCTGAAGAACACACACCTCCTTCTCCAAAAAGTATAAAGGGCAGAAGTTGGACGAAACAGTAATGTTAAAGATGGGCCTAAAGTGGATGAAGGATTTTTTGCACAACAAGCACACTAACTACAACAGTCAGAGGGAACTTTCGCATCTCTTTTAAGTCCTAGGAGCTCACATATTAAAAATCTGGACTGTACCTTACAAAGTATGCTGGGTATTGAATGAAGCATCCGTTTCCTTTAGTACATTGATCAAGTACATATGAATAAATTTATCATAGCTGCTGTAAGGGGCAGAATTTATTTGACCTCTTTTCCTTTTCCATCCCTCACTTCCACTTCATTTAATTTATTGACTCTTTCAGTTTATTCAGAAGAATATGGGTAGGGGACCCAACAGAAAAGCAGTATTTATCCATTTTGTAAGTCTAGATTAAAAACTGTCAGCTGTCCATTTTATAATTAAAATTTAAGTTAAATGAATATACTGCACACCACAGTACAGACTCATTGCTTGTCCCTAAAATATGGATGGAAAATACAAAGCACCAGCTTTTCTGTTTTTACTCAACTTCTGCAGCAGGAACAATGCATCACTTAAGGTGTACATGTACCTCGTGACCAGTCCTGCACCTTCATTCAACACACAAACCAATTATGTGAATTGTTTACATACTTAACAGATGCAAACTCAGCCCTTAAAAAGCCTCTGCTTTAGAGGATTCAGAGCTGCTGCTCTACATGTATGACAAGGACATCTTTTTCAGGTGTTGATTAGTTTTAATCTCAAGAATAGATGACAATTAAAAGAAATAAAGATTTAAATAATTTCAGTTATTTAAATCATCACTACAACTTTTCTATCAGAGTTCATTAAGTTGTAAAAGCTTATTTATTTTTCTTTCCCAAATAGTTGGATAACAGTAATTCAGGGATTTTTTTTTTGCTGTCCATGGGTCCATGTTGCTTTGAGCAGCCTGGTCTAGTGGGAAGTGTCCCTGCCCATGGCAGGGGTGTTGGAACTCAAAGATCTTTAAGGTCCCTTCCAACCCAAACCATTCTATGATTCTATGTGCAAGCAGCAAGCCGATAATTACCTGTTTTACATAACGTTAACTATGCTTTGCAGCTTTCAGGAAATAACTAACTTGGAACAAGGATTTCAAAATTTAAAACTCAAAAATATAAAGCTATAAAGAACATGGCATAAAACAAGAAACAAAATACTGCCAGATGAATTGATTTATTTTTATTCCCTTGTAGCTCCCAGAAATCTTCAGTAACAGACCAAACTAGCTGTTTTAAAAGGTAAACATAACATGATAAATACAACACTGAGGATACAGTAGACCTCATTACTATGTGTCTAAACCACATTTTAGAATATTGCGAATACACATTCTCCTTGTGTGTGTTCACATTAAAAGTTAACAAACTAACCTTAAGTGAATAGGAGAATCTGAAGTTTTGCATATTATTTCCTCAAGAACATCTGAATGAAAAGTAGTTTTTATAATCTTATCCCTTTTCTATAAGAAGGCCTTGTAAGAGAAGCCAAGTGATCTGTGTATGAGCAGCATTTAATTTAACTCAACTTTCTTGTTACAAGGATCATCTGTACGGCATACTTCTACTTTAAACTAAAAGGTAAAGCTTTCATTATTTAATTATTTTTTTTAAGGTACGTCACCACTCCTAGCATCTGATAAATTCTGTATCCCTTCAATTTAAAGCATAATTAATAATTCTAAGCAGGAACAGAACCTCCCACATATTCCTACAGAGTGGAGAAGCTGCAGCAGAAGTTTACTTCAATCTACTGCACTCCCTGGACAAATGAAAAACCTGATGTTCTCCACAACAGCTACCAGCAAGGGTTAATATTATAGGAACAGTAATATGGGCAGACATGGAAGTTAGTGGGCACGTGGGTATTTTGTATAAGCTATCGTAAGTGAAGAGGGAATTCTGTGTATGACCTACTAACAAATAACTTTTATATTCCCTTATTATCAAGTCTCTTTGCCATGATCTTCTCAAGGGGCTGAAAGAGGAAGAGCTCTTCATTTTCAGTGTAACAGAAGACTAGCTTCCAAATAAGAGATATTAATGTCAGGAAAAAAACCCCAAAGCATTAGAAAACTAAATAACATCTCTCGTATAGCATAAACCAAGGCAAGCCTTAAATTCCAACTGCAACAGAATTATAGTGTTTCCTGAGACCCAAGATTTGTACAAATTGCTTCTAAGCAGCCTTACAAATATCAGCGAGGACACTACCAGCTTATGTTTCCAGAAATTCCAATTCAACATCATCTCATTATTTCAGGGAGCAGGAGGTCAGCTCATGTCTTACTACAGAGCCTCACCTATCTTAAAAAAGTAAATCTATAGTTTTTGCATTCCTATTCAGAGTAAGCCCTTAAAAAAAAAAAAAAAAAAAAAAAGGATTACAGAAGTTTTTCTATTTTTTTTTATGGGCAACAAAAGCCATACTTGAAAAATTTTTACTCTAAGGGAGTACCTATTTGATGTATCATTTCAGATGTAAACATGGATTTCAAGTTGTTTCAAACGCAGACTTCATCATCATCTTGTTTCAAAACAGCACTGGAAACCTCAATAAGCAGCACAGGTTTGTCTGCCAAAAACCACTTGTTTACAGGACAGTCTCTTGGCACATTCTGACTGGAATATTATAATGTCTGTCATCTTCAGTGATGAGAGTCACCACAGGCCAGCCCTCCTCCGGGTCACTGGGATAAAGTGTGATGAATTCATCAGTACTATATTTATACAGTCGATACACTTGGATGGTATGCTGCAGAGCATAAGCAAGGAGAAACATTTCCACCTACATTGGAAATAAGCAGAAATATGATGTGTAAAATTAAACATACCTTTCACAAGGTATTTCTCATAAAAATACTAAACTAATACCTATCAGATGTGATCTTTCAAAGAAAAAAAATATGAAGTGAAAATGCAAATACACGAGCATCTCTAACTTAATATCTTCATCATACACCTCTAAGATACCATACCTTTAACACGGAGCTCTTCAGACCCAACAATGGCATAGTAGGATATCAGTCCTAAAGAAAAGCTACTTTATACAGAGAATCCCACTTCCCTACTGCCACAAACAGGTGGAAAAGACATTCTCTCGTGTCACATTCTTCCTGTTAAGTCACTAAATCAGACAAGAACGGTCTTCAGGCAATGATCCTTTCCCTCTTAGAGGGTACTCTGAACTCTCTGGCCAAATCAAAAGTAGATGGAAAGCCTTACGAAGCCTGTTGGTATCAGAAGGAATTCAGAGAAATAAGCTGGAAAATCTTCTATCTTGCCTACTACAATGGCAAGCATATCCTGTTCTAAATAACAATTTATAAAGAATATCACTGAAATAAATAAATCTTGTCAGCACAAAAATAGACAACATTACTTACTGATTAAACTAGGCAGCAAAAAAGTCACCCATGAATCAGCTAATTTAACAGTAACAGCAACCTGTCTCATCTATACAAGTTGTCAGATTTTTAAGCCAATAAACAGAAACAAAACATGGTAATTCCATGTTTCTAGTGTCTATAATTAAGTATTGAATTTAACTGCAGTACCACACTTGTAATGTGGGAATCAATGGGATTTTTTTAAAAGGATATTTCTAAAATCATTCAGACTATTCAGCTTGTTAACCACTACAATTTTTGGGGCTTTTTTGTTATATGCATATCATTTCTGCAATGTATAAAGCAGTAATTGTCATTAATTTATGAGAATACACCAACTATATGTACTACACATTCATAACTTATTAGCTTTTATTGTGATATTTTAAGAAAGCTAACAATTACGAGACTAATAGAAGTGTTAGTATTAATAGAATACCATGCTTCCAAAGAATGCTCCCTAACTGTCCGCTGCCAGACAAAAATCAGTGTTTGAAAGGAAGGCCTTTACAGACTTCTACAAGCAAGCAGTTCTACTGTATTTTTTTCCAATGAAAGACCAGACGCTACACCATTACATTTATCCAGAACAAAAAAAGCTGGATGATTTCTTAAACCACTTGAAACCAAAATCGTCAAACCAGAAAATAATACTGTAAGAACAATCTCTCCTCACCTGTTCAAGGCCTCCACTGTGACCAATATGATTCAAATGGTTATGCATTAACTGACAGGGGTTGCTAGATGTATCCCGTGCAAACAGTAACCATGAGAAGACAGGAACTCTCCTTCCATTTTTATCATCATTGTATAATTCAATGGCGGTGTTAAGCATCAAAAATTTCAGTGCTTCATAGAGACTATACTCGTCCTCTTCGTTTTTAAATAATTTATCACAAGCTTCTTGTTTCTCCACAGGACCCTTGATTTCACTTACATTCTTCCACTGTAAAAAAAAACAATAACACACACACACAATACGTATCAACATGCAAGAGCTGTAAAAAGCCATTTGTGAATTGTCAGATGTTCAGGATAGGCACTCGAATTTAAGAGTTTTGCACCTTTTTAAAAACAGGTGAGAATATTTCTGCAGCTGTAGTCCCATTTATCAGGACAAGGTCAAATTGAGTTAGTTTGATTTTGCTTAAATTAGTCCTTAAGCAAAACAGAAGAAGGGGATATTGGAAATTGTTTCAAGGTGGCAAAACAAGTATTTTCATGGGACAACAAACAATAAAATAATAACCTTTTTGTTTCCTGTATCAAAAATCCTACATCCTTCATATTGTTTGCATTTCAGTTACTCAGAATGCACATATCATTCCCACCCTCAGAAACTGCAGCCGTTAAAATATTCTTAAAAGACTTCAAAAAAAGATAATATGTATACACAGTAAGACAGGAACCACTGAAGAGCTGTAAATAGGTTCCAGAGTTTCAAGGAGGTGGGAAAAGATGGGGCTAGGTAATATACTATTAACACCACAAGGGCACAACCATTTTCGTCACGTTAACCTACAATAAAAACATACAAATGTGGAATGAAAACTACTCCTTTGAAATTACTTCACCATTATTCTATTTTTTTTTCTTTCCATGACCTGTTCAAGGTAGCAACAGCATTTATCCATAGTATACATAGTTCCTTCAAAAAAATAGAAAAAATAACAGGCAAAATGTTACATTAATTCTTCTGTTACACTAATTTCTTCATTGAAACCTAACTAATAGTTTTCTGCAGCACTGACAAATTAATTCCAGCTAATGTAAGCAGTGGAAGACCAGAAAACTCCCACAGATCTGAACAGACATTCTTTCCTTGATTTTTTTTTTTTTTGCAGTATACATCAAGAAAAGTGACTTTTTTCACTAGTGAAAACATCCTTATGCTAAATTCACCACATTCAAAAATCTTTGTAATTCTTATTTGCATGTGACCCAGAATAAGTAAATGCTTTTCCAACCTTTTTCCTTAGAAGTATTAAATATTCTTTAATTTCATCACTTATTTCTCCCATCTTCCTGCCCAGTTTCTCTTTTAGCTGCCACTGCCTGATCCAGTCATATTTGCTCAGCAAGTTTTCAGGAAGCTGGAAGTTGAGAGAAGAGATTGCAGCTTCAGTCAAAACTCTTGAAGGGAAAAACCACCAACATGCACGTTATTTTATTTACCTTTTTTTTGGTAAGCATTTTTCACCTTAAAACGATCTCTCATATGTTCTTCTGAAGAGATGTCGTACTAAGATGACCATAATTGAACACAACTGGCTCTTTCCAGTACTTGCTGGATCACAGTCAGAATACCCGTCTGTTACTATTTCCACATCTAAACAATACGTAAGCACTGGAAAAATTCATAACCTTAAGGTACTGATGCCTATTTTTTTAAAATTTAAAAAAAACCCCTCCAGCAGCAGATGACAGCCACCGTGTGTGAAAGCGTCCCTGAACCAACAGAAGAGAAAGTTAAAGATTCAATGACATCTACCAGATAATCCAGAAGTCTTGGTGGAGTGAAAACTACCTTGTCTAGAAGACACAAACTGTGTTTTCTTTCCAGGGAACATAATTAAAACACTGCGGGACAGGTTTTCTTATAAAGAAGAAAACAGCCTGAGGATTAGTTGATGCATCAGATCATACTTTAGCCTCAGATCTGCCTCTTCTACTGCTCACATGCTACACCTGCTCAGATAAGAGCTTTTACACTTCTCTTGAAAGACATCCTGGCAGTTGCATGCCCAGTTTTTTAACCCTCATTTATAAACCCATTTTACCGCTAGAACTCGAAAAGCAACTTGTGTCTCACAATAAATTAAATAATCGGCTAGAGCAGCACATATACCATCAGCCATCACCAGCCAGTTTTCATTTTACAGAACTCCAAGTTAGTAATATGTTCTCTTTAATGGTAACCAAGTATTTGTCAGATATTCAGACCGTCACCCACCCCAGCCTGGCATCCTATGCTAACTGGACATACAGAACTAAATAATTAAAGATTATATGCCAGTAACTTCTACAACAAGAAATGTGCATGTAAACACCATTTTAAATTAAAAAATAAAACCAAAAACCTTTTTTGAAGTTGTACTCCTATCACCGCACATATATCTCTTACATGCCCTCTGCTTGGATGCATTAACAGTTTATCATTTCAATCAGTTCGCTTTGTGTAGTACACCTTTTTCAAAAAAAACGTTCGTTACCATATGACACATTTTCCTCTATAAGCCAGCAGGAAAAAAATAGGTGAACATCATTTAAAAACTGCAAAATACACCATTTTAAAATGTTTGCATGTTCTTTAAAGGAGCACTAGGAAGCTATCTTCTGTAGTTTGATAATGTGGAGATGGTTGTTAGCTGCAAGAATATTTTTTTATAAAAATAAAACCTTTTTACAATGTACTGCTGCAGTAAGAAACATTTCATAAAAATATTTTTATCAGTAATTACGAAAACATATCAGCAGAAGTTTATTTAACAATGACAATGACCACAATGAGAAATTTTAATATGACCTCTAGAGTTACACAGAGGACAATAAAAGCAATACGATTCTACCTGGACTGCTAGCCTACAGAGTCTGCATCAGACATTCACCATTTACATTTCCAGCAGCGACCTGGATGACTGGAAACTTACTCCCTTGAAGTGGACCACTTTTGTCTAGGTGTGCTGGTTTTGGCTGGGACAGAGTTAACTTTCTTTATAGAGGCTATGTTTTAGATTTGTGCTGAGAATAATGTTAATAACACACTGATGTTTTAATTGTTGCCAAGGAATGTTTGCATTAAGCCAAGCACTTTTTCAGCTTTTCTTACTGCTCCTGCCCTCCCAGCTGCTTCTCCACAAGAATCTGGGAGGGGACACAGCTGAGACAGCCGACCCCACCTGACCGAATGGATATTCCATTCCATACGACATCATGCTCAGCATATGAAGTTGACGGAAGAAGGAAGTGAGGGGGACATTTGGAGCGATGGTGTTTGTCCTCCCAAGTAACCATTACACGTGTTGGAGCTCCGCTTTCCTGCAGATGGCTGAACACCGGCCAGCCAACAGGAAGTAGTGAATGAATTCCTTGTTTTGCTTTGCTTGTGTGCACAACTTTTGCTTTACCTATTAAACTGTCTTTATCTCAATCCACAAGTGTTCTCAATTTCACTCTCCCAATTCTCTCCCCATCCCACCGGGTGGGAGTGAGCAAGTGGATGTGTGATGCTCATCACTAGTTGAGTTAAAACAATGACAATCCTTTTTGAAATAAGAAAAAATTAATAACAGAAATAAAATAAAATTAATAA
>NW_010135656.1:0-19892 GCF_000699245.1 Pterocles gutturalis
TCCTGGACTACGTGGAGCAGGTGGGAAGGATGCATTGACCAAAGCTGCCTGTTCCTCCCAGCTGCCTGCACCCACCTGGGGCAAAGCATCCCCCACTTTGCACCCCAAGAAGTTTTGCATCCCTTTTCCCATCTCTGAGGGGCTGCAGGGAGGACGCTCTGGTGGCAGTGTCCCCAGAGCAGGGATATTTTATCCCCAAGAAAAAAAAATATTTTATCCCCAAGCTTGCACCAAACCAAAGCTTTCCTTCCCCCTTCCCACCCCTCCCAAGTTGCAAAACCAAATAAATCTGTGAGATTTTGGGCAAAGGATTGGGCTCGACTGATTTACACCAGTAAGGAGCTGGCCCCAGCAGGAAGCTGAGATGTTTGCATCCCTTGGGGTGGGCACAGCAGCATCTCAGTCCCTGGGCTTCCCCCTAAATCACAGCACGGGGGAGGGTGGAGGGAGCAGTGAAAACCCGGCGGAGAGCTGGGGGAAGAAGGGGGCTGGGTCGAGCTGCCTCCTCTTCCGAAAAGCTCTGCTTAATCAAAGGGAGAGCGGAGCACGGGGTTGGTTGTTTTTAATTTTCTAAACCCCCAGGGTGGCCCCCAGCCAAGGCCTCCTGGCGATGGAGGGGATAAAGTTCCTGGAGCCACCACGAAAAAACCCGTGCTCTGAACTTTGCCTTCCAGCTCGCACGGCTGCATCCCTCCCGGCGTCCCGCAAACGGATGCTTTAGACCCGGCTTAGCAAGGCCACGCTTCACCGGAGACCCCCCAGCAAGCCGAGCCTGTGGTGCCTTGTGAGAGGTCGCTGGTCAGAAGAAGGTAACTTTTTTTTTTTGTCCTCTTTCTACTTTTTCTCCTCCTTTTTTTGGTCTCTTTTTGCAAACTTGGCGTGGCGGGGGAAGCCGGGCTTAATGAACCCGCGGAGTTGATTGTAAAAGCCAGCTTCAGTCTGCAGCCTGCTTGCTTACAGTGGGGTAAATCCCTCTCTTGGGGGCTGCAGGAGCCCCCCAAATATCCAAACTCTTCCCTTAAGTGGTGATTTCACCTCCCTCTTGGGAAGCAATGTGGGGGGTGGCTTTTCCTGGGAGATGCTCGCTCCCCCCTCCAGCATCAGAGAAGCGGAGGTTCTGGGGGTGCTCAGCCCTGACCCACCCCCAGAGCTGCTTTTCCTGCCACTGTATGACTTTGTCAGCAGGTTTCGGTGCAATCCTGCAAACTCCTGACTTTTTTCCTTCCCCCTGGCTTGTGGGGGGACTTTGTGTGCAGCAGGTGCTGCTGCCTTTGCTTTGAAACTAAGGAATAGGGATGGGGGGTCAGAAGCCTAAAAATAACCTTAAACAGCCTCCTGGGTTGAAACGTTTAAGCTGCCTTTGCTTTTAAGGTGCAAAAGGAGCTGCTTTGGCTTTCTGGTGAGCGTGTTTATGATCTCGGTGGCGGATTTATTATCTGCAGGCTCCAGCTCTGCGGAGGAGAGGGGTTGGGAAGAGCTGGAGTGGTGGGGGTCAGGATGCGGGAGGGATCTGGGGAGAAGGGGGGTTGGATGGGATGAGAACCAGCCTCACAGTGTCTGAGCTGGGAGGAAAATTTTGTCGGAGTGGGATGACTGGATGGGATGAAAAACTTCCTCCGGACCTTTCAGGGGTTTTCCGAGGGGACAGATAGAGCCGTGGGCTGGGGCACGACCAGGTCACCAGACACTGGGTTTCCCGCATCAGTGCAATGAGTTGGGGAGTCCTCAGTCCCCTGGGGCTGAGCCTGTCCAGGGGAGGGTGGGCAGAGATTTCCCGGAGTGTGTGTGGGCTCCTGAACGCTTGCGTTTGGGGAACTTGGGGACAGCGTGGAAAAGAAGCTGGAAAAAAGATCTGTTTTTCCAGAAAGATGATAAAAGTCTTCAAAAAGCTCAGGGCAAGGGCTGGCAGGGGCATCTTTGGTGCTTGGAGGGCTCCACAGTCAGTGGTGGAGGGAAGGGGTGGGACCGAGTGTCCCCTCACCCTGCCCAGCTGAGCACAAGCAGCTGCAAACCAACTTCTCTCCTCTTGCTTTGGGGCTGGGATGCTGATCTTGGGGGACTTTGGGAGCTGAAGTTGGCTGGCTTGGCTTCTGCTGATGTGAGACCAGGCTTTGCCTTTCTGAGCATCAGCTGAAGCTGCTAAATCCACCTTTGGGAATGAGCATCTCAGGAGCTGGGTCACCATCTCCTCTCTTTGCTGACATCCCCCAAAGCCATCCCTGCGTCACCTGGTTTTGCAGGGACCAGCCCAGCAGCCACCAGCTGCTGGCAATTGAATTAGAGGAGATCGTGCTTAAACAACTCTTCCCCCCCCGCCCCCAACATCACCCCCCAGCCCAAGGGCTCCCTCAACAATTGTGAAATGAGATCTTTATCATTTTTATTAAAAGCTGTACACAAGGCATCCCCATTAGGCAGGATGGGAGGAGGGAAGGGGGGTAATTCCCTTATGCCTTCCCTTTTCTCTTCCTTACCCCCCCTCCCAGTTTAATTCATAGTAGTGGGATGCAAAAGCTCCCCAGAGAGTGATGGATAGTGGGAAATGAAGAATATAAAGGATCTTTATTGAAGCCATCAATCTCAGGCGAGGCTGCTGTGATCAAAGGCCCAGCCTGTTTCGGCAGAGGTTACGCAGAGGAGCAAAGAGATCATGTTTCGGGGAAAACGCAGGGCACCAAGGGGATGCGGAGCCGGCGAGCTCCTGGCTCAGCTCCGGCAAGAGGAGCCAGCGCCCGCCGAGTGGGGTGGGGAGTGGTGGCCATGCCCTGGCTGGGGATGCTGGTCCCCCTGGGGTTTTGGCACACCTCCTTTGGACATTGGGCAGGAACAGCAGGGTTAACTCTTCCCTGCGTCATGGTGAGGCTGAAGACCCTCATCGAGGCTGAAGACCCTCATCGCATCCTTCAAACACCCATCCACCTTTCCTGCCTGTGCCACCAAGGTGTCCCCTCCAGAGCAGCACCAACCCTGTTGGTCAGGGCAGTAGGAGACACATGGGGTCGGGGCTTGGCTGTCCCCATGTCACCCCATCACTCATTTTGTGGGGTCCAGCAGATGGGTTGGAGTCTCTGAAGCACCTCCTGTTTTCTCTAGACTATTCAAGGATGGTGACCAAGATGTTGCTGCCTTGCATGGTGGACCACAAGAGGGGACCCTCCCCTGGAGAAGAAGAGCATCCACTTCATGAAGATGAGCGGGCTGGGCTGGAGGATTTGAAGGTGCTGAGGCACCGTTGACCCACTTTGGTTCCATACTCAGCCAGAGACAGGCAGCAAAGCCCCAGGCTCCAAATGTAGGTGATACTTGGAGCAAGGGCAGGCTGGAAGGGGAGCTGATACACCACCCAGGGAGCTTGTCAGCTGGGGCTCGTGATGTTGCTGCCTGGTGTGGATTCAGGCCGCAGCTTGCCCAGTGGGGCTCCCTGACAGCTGTATGTGCCTCTCGCTGGGCTTTTGTCTCCTTTACTTCCTGCTTTTCTGCAGCCGCCGTATCCCCAGGCAGCTGAAAATCAGGGCACTGGCAAGGTGGCCCCTGCTGGCTCATTCGGAGGTGGGTTATGTGGGGCTGGTGCGTAGGCAGATCTTGCTTTCTGTTGGTTGCCCCTCTTTGGGTGACTCCACGGGGAGGCGAGAGGGGCATGGCCAATCCCACGGTAGCTTTGGGAGCCAGTCCTTCACCTGAAAGCTGCTTGGCAAGGGAAGCAGCATCCCTTTGGGGCACGGGCTGGCTTGGCTCACCTTACTTGCCTCAACCCCAGCTCCATCTTCCAAGCCCTAGCAGCCTTTGGTGACCCCAAAGGAGGGGAAAGGGGCTTGCAGATGTGTGTGTGCACTGCTGTGGACTTTCCAGGCTCCTTCTACCTTTTTACGGAGTGCTACATTCCTGGGAGGTGAGGTCAGAACCGCTTTGCCGTGCAGGCAAAACCAAGAGATGGCTGGAGAGTCGATGCCTTGAGACTGGGACATGTTCTGGGTGGGTCGAGGATATGGTCTGGGGTCTGTGTGAGTTGGGTGCTCTCCTGGGGCTGGTGGGCTCCATCCTTCTTCTTCTGGTGGGGAGCAGGATGGTGCTGGCACCCTGACGTGGACGACATGCTGGGGTGGGGGGGACCTGCTTTCTAGATGAGTTTTGGCCCTCTGGGGAGGGGTGTGAAGGTCCCAGCTCTTGTGTCCTGATTTAAAGGGAGTCCCTGGAGGGGATCCAAAACCTGCTTGGGGACGTGATACCCAGCGGAGCATCAGACCATGGGGCACTGTGGCCATTGTGGCAAGTGCCACTTGTCTGCCCAGAGGTGGGGCTGCCTGGGGGGCCACAGCCCAGATTTGGGGAATCTCTTTGAACCTGGTGTGTTATATCCCTCCCAGTCCCTGGTGAGCACCAGCTGTACAAACAGCAGCTCGGAGCAAAGCTGCTGGCTCTGTCATCCATCTCATACCCGTCCCCTCAGAGCCACCGAGCAGCCTTAGAGGGTTTGGTGACATCCCCAATCTGTGGGATGAGGTGTCCCCAGGTCCTGGGCTGGTTCCTGGGGTTTGGAGGCTGCACTGAGCATTGCTGCCCAGCATTTGGGGACATCTTTGGGCACCGCCTTTCCGATAGTGATGGCAGATGAGGCACGTTGCAGCTTGTGCGATGTAGGTCTGGGACAGCAGTGGAGGGTGTGGGGCTGTCTGGGCCAAAATCATCAAAAAATAACGAAGAGAAGGAGAAACAAGAGCTTGTTGGGTCTGGCAGTGAGACAAATCCTTCTTCCTTTTTATTGTTACAAAAGGAGAGGATCTGAGGTTTCCCCCTGAGGCTGGGAGAGGCTGGATGCTGTGTGTGGCATCTGGTGGCACAGGGGGACATTGGGGACACCAGGGCACAGGCTCCCCAGATGCGGTGAGATCTCACCCCTGCTTTTGCCAGCCAGCCTGTGCTGCCGAGCCCAAAACTTGACCCTTGCACTGGTTTTTTCGAGTCGTTGGCGTAAAAGCTGTTAAAGAACCCAAACAAAGGCTCCGAGTCTATCAGCATCCCGCGGCGGGCAGGGAGCAGCCGGGGGGGACGATGAGGTGTGCCCTGAGGGCTGGGGTTGTGCAGCAGAGGGGGGGTTCATCCCTTCTCCCTCCCTCTGAATCTGCATAAAAGCTGGATCCTTGGAGGCACAGCTGGATTTTGAAAGCTCCCGCTCCCTCCCTGGCTGCGGGAGTGACCTGAGAAGATAAAGCCTCTTGGCTCAGCACCTCCAGCCCGGTGTTTCCAAGAGCCCAGGAGGACCCACCTTGGGAAAACCCGGTTGCTTTCTGCCTCTGGCTGCCTCTCACCATCTTTCTCCAGCCCGCAGAGGGAGGAAGAAGACGGCCATGGCCACGGCCACCAATGGCTCTGGCGGGATGCACAGCGCTCTGCCGGACACCAGCTTTGTCAGCACTGAAGACCTTGCTTCTGACTGGTACATCTATGAAACCATGGAACCAGCCGTGTCACAGGATGAGTAAGTGTCCAGCCTTGCTGCTGGGTGCCATACATCCCCCTGTCCCTGCTGGGGTCACCCTGGGCAGCTGCTAGCCCCCTGCCCAGCTGCTCTATCCCCTTTCTGTCCCCTGAGCAGCAGAGCCAGGATTTATTCCTGGGTGAGCGGAGGTAATTCAAAAGTCTTGTTTTGGCCCCCTAAAAATGCTTCATTTCTTTAGGGTGCTTCTAGCAAGAGCTGGGGTAAACTTTGCAATGGGCGTCTCTGCTGGTTATGCTCCTTTTTGCTTCACCTTCCCCAAAAAGCAAAGCCTTGACAGTCAATCCCCTGCCTTAATCCCACCCCAGCTCCCCGCAAGCAGCCAGGCGGATTTTGTCTCAGGGTGAAGAGTTGGCAGCACACTCCGATCTGTGGCAGGCAGGCAGGGCTGGGATGCTCGGTTGGGTCCCTGCACAGCATGGCAGACCTGGATGGGTTTTCTACTTGCAAAATAGGGCTGAGCATCCCTGGGCTTGCATGGATTGCATGGATGTCTTCTTTCCCCCTAAAAATCGGTGTGTCTTGTAAAGCTTGTTCCCTGTCCATCTGTGGTGATCCCCTCTTTAACTGAGCATACCCCTCAAGAGCTGGGTTGTGTCTGCCCCAGGGATGGGACCCCAGGGACCAACCTGTCAGCAAGGACCCAGCGCTTCATGCCCTCCCAGCCCAGTGTTCTTTCCGAGGACAAGAGAAGGGAAGGATAGGGAGGGGAAACTGAGGCACGGAGCAGCAGGGAAATTTATCCAAGGTGTCCCCCCAGGCTCAAAGCTGGGCATCCCAAGGTCCAGCTAACAGCATCTATTGTCCCTCTGTTGACTCAGTCCTCCTCAGGTGGGTTTTACGCCACTCACTTGACCGATACCTAATCCTGAGGGCAATCAAGAGGAGATCCCAGCCAAAGGGTTTCTCCTCATCCTTAATCTTCTGCATAGTGAAACAGTCTTTGAAATCTCCTTGCCCAGCCCCACCTGCATGACCCACACCTCTGCTAGAAACCTTGGGGTATTTTCTGGGTGTTGTCCTTTGCAGCAAGCCATGGGCAGTGGCGGGATGGAGGTTTCCCCATCTGCTGGCTCCTAGATGCTCTGGATTTAGATGCTGAAGCCCTGGTGATACCAAAAAAAGGGTTTTGGTATCCTGTCTTGTGGGCTGGTGCCCTGGATTTCCAGAGCCTGGGTATTTTTGGACAGCAGAAAAAAAAAGGGTTTATCCAAAGCCAGCTGTTGGCAGGGAGAGAAAAAAAAAAAAAAAAGGCAGAAATCGGAGCTTTGCTAATGAGAGCTGGTCTGATAAAGCCTTTTCTGGCAGGTTGGTGACAACCTTGGACGTAGGATGCTCAAGAAATCCTAATTTCACTGTCAGACCATTCCCTACAGCCTTGCTCGGGGGATCTCTGCAGCTGGTCTCCCATTTCTATGGGGTTTGGGCGGGCACGAGGGCTCATATAGGGTTCCCCCCCTAGAAGTGTTGGGGCTCAGGGGGTTTGACTCCCCAGCACAGGGATTTGCCACCCTGTGTTGGATGAAGGTGGCTGGGCACAATCGGTCTGGCCTTGGGGAGAGGAGAAGGGCTATGACAAAGCAGAGATTAAGGACTCTAATGGAGGCCAGAGGGTGGATAAATAAACAAAGAAAAGCCTGGCATGCCTGCTCAGCTGGCCTTGGCTGGCTGGGTGATATGGCTCCAAGACCCCCTCCCACACCCTACCCTGGGCAGCCATCGCCTCTGCAGTCCCCCCAGCACCGGGGCTGGTCCCTCTCCCATGGGAAAGGTGTCAAAACACCCTCAAAGGGGTTTGAAGCCTCCCAGCTGGTGTTTAATAAGTGCTATGCCTTACGCAGCAAGGAAATTACTGCTTTGCAGGCGGCATCCCTCGGAAAGACAGAGCCAAGACAGATCCGGGTGTCAAAGCGGGGCTTCACCCTTTGGTGCTGACCCCCTGTCCTGCCTCAACATCCTTGTATGTGCAGGGAGGTCACCCAGCCCCTGTGGGAGCAGTCCAGGGCCACTCCCGTGTGCTATCTCTCTACTTTGATCATAAAATTGTCTCATGAGGGTGATTTCATCCTTAGTAATCCGTGGTTGCATAGCCCTGCTCTCCGGAGCTCTGCCTCTTCTTGGTGTCCTACTGAAATCTCCGTTGCCATCATGTACGTGGGCATTTACCCTTTTGGGACTAAATACAACCACACATGATTTTTTTTCCCACCCCTTCTTTCTAGCATGTTCCCCAGTGCGATCCCAGACTGCCACCCCACCATTTCTCCCAGGCTGTATCACATCTGCATGGCACCCATCTCCGTAAGTACCCGCCGGGTCCCACAGGGTGGGTTGGCTGCCCCAACGTCAGATTTGCTCTCCCCCAGCTCGGGTCATCCCCATCTGCTCCCAGGTAGCATGCCTGGGCTCTTCAACTTGAGCTGGAGCGAGGTTTGAGCCGAGATGCTCCAACAAGGGACTTGCATGGCTCCAGACTTTGTTTCATGCCTGGAGTCAATGGAAGGCTTTGATTTATTTCCATTTTTTTTCCCAGCATGGTCCCTCGGAGGCGTTTAGAGCCTGTAACTCATCAGAGCAGCTCAAGCTGTCCCTGTTTCAACTGTGGCTGGATTTGGAGTGTTGGGGGCAGATGGTGTCAACGTGGAGGCTCCCATCACATAGCAGCATGGCTGAGCCCCCCACCCAGACACCCCCCTACACACACATGTATTTATTGCTCCCTCCATTGGGTTTTTGGTAGCTGGCCGTGCTTGTGGGCTTGTCCTTGCTGGTGAAACGCAGGCGTCTCCACCGGAGCTGCTGGAACGGCATCCCGGGACTGCTCAGGTACCCTGGCCCTGGTCCCCAGGGTCCCTGTCACCCCACAGCCAAGTGGGTGGAGGAATGCTGAGGTGCAGCATGAGATAAAGCAGCTCTGGGGCAGAGGATGGTGGGGATGGGGTGCTTGTGATCTGGTGTCAGGCTCATCCCTTCCTTGCCTTGCAGTCCGGCCAACTTCCTAGAGGAGGAAGGCAAGCAAGGGCTGGTGGCTGCAGTGTTTGGCATCCTCTTCTCCTCCCTGTGTGTGCTGATCTTAGACAAGGACCCTCTGCCGCTTGTCACCCATTCGTCCCAGAGCACCCAGGGTAAGGCAAGCATCCTCCAGACCCATGGCCACCATGCTCCTCCCCACCCGGGAGGCATGGAGCTTTGGGTGGCACCCTGAGCAGCCTGTTCACTCTGCTCCATACAGAGGGTGCTGCCTTCTCTTGCCTGCTTTGCTCTCCCTCCTCTCTTCCCATCCACCCCATCATTCCATCATCCCATCTAGAGTACTGGAAGATCCTGGCTTTGCTCTACTACCCCGCCTTCTACTACCCCCTGGTCGCCTGTGCCACCGTCGGGCACAGGCTCAGCTACCTCGTGGGCTGCCTGCTCTCCTGGTGCCACTGCGTGGTCCACATCTGGCAGAAGGTGGATTGTCCCCAGTCACCCAAGGTTGGTGTCCCAGCACCTGGGGAAGGAGCAGGGAGGCTGGTGTGGCCCAGGGCTGGAGGTGGCTTTCTCATCACCTCCTTGTAAGTGATGTGAAGGTGTCACACAGCCTGGACTAGACCCCCCAGGCTGGGGTGGTCTCATGTGTGACATCTCTGCTTCTCCCCAGATATACAGGTACTACTCCACACTTTCGTACGTCCCCATCATCCTCTGCCTTGTGCTCTTAAGCCTTTGGTATCCAGCCCTGCTCATCAGGAGTTTCACCGGGCAGGAGGACACCTTGGACAAGGAGGTAATGAAGATCCACAGGGTGACTGGGGGGATGGTAGTGTGGGAGAACCCCTTGATGGACCTCTGCCATGGAACCCCGTGGGAGAGGGTGGGAGAACCCCTTGATGGAGCTCTCCTGCCCCTCAGACCACCTTGGGACTGGGAGAACTGGGGTGCTCCCAGGGCACGTGTTCCCCACTTTGCTCCAGCACTGGGAGCTGCTTCTGCCCTGTCCCTCTGATGGCACAGGTCGCGGCTCTGTTTATCTCACAGGATTTGGAGAGGGAGTGAAAAAATCTTTGGAGTAAACTCCTTAGTACAAGAGGCTTAAGGCATCAATGCATCCCATTCAAAGCGGGACTGGGGTTGCTTTGTTTTCCCAGCAGGCTGGATAATCCTCGGCCCTTTGGGAAATGCTGGGCTTTGTTGGGAAGAGAAGAGGAAAAACCTACTTAAAAAAAAAAAAAAAAAAAAGCCCTCAGCCCAAGAAGCGTGGACTGAAGTGACCCCCAGGCTTTCTGGGAGCTGGCTGATGGCAACGAGGGTTTTCAGCCGTCCTACCGGTGTGCCCGGTTTTGGGCGGCTTTGTTGACGGGAACAAGGCAGATCTGTTTTCACCTTTGCGGCACGGGATGATTTGCTGCCAACACATTCGGGGCTGGGAGCCCATCATCCGCATCCCATAGGGAGGATGCTGTGAGGCATCGTGGTGGCTGGGGAAGTGGAGCAAGAAAGAGAAAACCAGAAAAGGCAGAGCCCTGTGTTCCAACCTGGCACCTTGCTTCTGCTTTCCTTAAGGTTCCAGGGAGAGGTTATTACAAGAAGTACCTGAAGGCCGTCCTGTCCAAACGCCCTCGGAAGGGGAGGTAAGGATAGCACCTTCCCAGAGCTCCGCAGGACCCCCAGGCGCCTGCCCACTGCCTGAGATGGGAGCAAAGGGGGTCCCTGCTCCCCAGGGACATGCTTTTCACCCTCTCCTTCCTCCTCCAGCTCCACGAAGCTAGAAGAGAGCCTCCTATCCAGGGTCCAGACGTATTTATGCTCCTACATCTACACTCCCGAGGAAGGTAGGCTGCCGGGCTCTTGGCCGTGGCTCGGCAAACAGGCTGCTTCCCCCTCCCCTGGGAGAGCAAATGCTTTTCTTGGCTCCTTCCCCAAAGCATCTGTGCCGCGGCAGCTGCCGTCTTGCCGCACGTGCGACACCTCAGCTTCGCACAGGCTGTTGCAGTTTGGGTTGGGGAGCTGGACACCCTTCCCCACCACGGGGACATGGGTTGTGCTAATATTGCAGCCTGGTGCTTGATAGGGGAAAAAAAATCAACAATAAGGGAATAAAATCCCTAACAGCCCAGGAATGTGGAACTACCCCTCATCCTCTCTGCCCAGAGAGGAAGCAGGGGCTGTCCCAGGGGGGTGGCACCCTAAGGGACATGGCACCACGAGGTTTCGTGGGCTTGCAGGAGATGATCAGTAGGAAGGGAACTCATCCAGCCAAAATACAGAGAAAGTATTCGCAGCTTCACATCCTTGCAGGATTTCCCAGGAGAAATCCCAGTTCATATTTGAGCGCCTTGTTCCAGTGCTCTCCCCTGGGTGTTTGCTTTGGCTGCTGGGTTGGGTGGCCCTGCAGCCTGCTCTAGTCTCCCCTCCCGACCCCATGTCCCCGATACACCCCTCTAATTCTGCATTCCAGGTTTCCGGATCCCGCTGAAGCTCGTCCTGTCCATAACCACGGCCATGATCGCTGTCTACCAGGTGATGACAATGGTTAAATGTCTTCTTGGCTCTGTCCTCTTGAAGCAGAGGAGCCCAGAGGTCATTACCACACCACAATTTTGGCTGCAGGGATGGTATTAACGTGCCTCGAGGTATTACCATCCCTCAGCTGAGCTGCAGCAATGGGCCATGTGCTTCCAGAGCTCAGGCAGCCTTAAGGCTTTCAGCTTAGGTGATGGCTCAGCGGTGGGATGCCGTGACCTGGAACTCACGTGGCACCGTTCCCTCACAGGTCGCCCTGCTGCTCCTCGTAGCCGTCGTCCCCACCATCCAGATTGTACGGGCTGGAATGACAAAGGACGTCGTGGTGCTGCTGGTCCAGTTTGGGTTGGTGCCCTCAGAGAGCCCGGCCATGCTGGGGGACATGGAGAAGGAGCTCAACACCGTTAAGTACTACCTGTGGGCGCTGGAAGGTGGGTTCCCAGCCAGGTCCTGCCCCCAAAAGTGATCTTTCAGGGAGGATTTCAGAAGTTATCAGAGAGATTTCTAACCCAGTGGATGGTCCAGGAAACCTGTTGGTGATGGGGTGGCTTCCAGGGAAAGTTAAAAACCAGCTGCCGCGGCCATGCAGACATGAGAGGCGGATGTGGGAGCCTGGTGCCGTGCCAGGCATCTCTGAGCGGCGAGGTGGGGAGAGCCGGCAGCACCATGCTGCAAATGCTGCCCTTCGTCTGTGGGCTTTGATATGTGCTGGAATCGAGCAGATGGCTCCCAGCCCCCCAGAGCTCTGGATGGGGGGGATGAAGGGATGGCAGGAGTGTCCCCCTCCCTCCACGGCACTACCTTGGGGTACCACCATCCTTGGGGAGCCTTCTGATGGCTTTTCCAGAGTCAGCCAGCCTCCTCTCATCCTCTCTGTTTTCCTGACATCACCATCCCTTCTACCAGACCTCTTTCCCCCCCAGAATTCCCTTTTCTGAGTGCATCTTCCCAGGCTCTCTCCATCGCGCTGCCTGCTTATCACAGCTTGCTCCATGATTTTTCCAGCGCTGAGCTAGTCTCACTGCTTGTATTTTCCCTGGAAGCTTTCCCCTTCCCTTTCACCATCTTACTAGCTCATGCCCATCTGGGAGATGGAAATCCCTGTATCACCAAGGGGGTAGGGCAGGAAACTGAGACACAGTGCCCTGATGAGGGGTACATCCATGCAGCCCTGAAACTCAGCCCCATAACTCAGCCCCTTGCAATGCTCCTGAGATATATTTTTGTTTTGACAATCAATGGGGTTAGCAGAAAGGACACAGGCACCAAACTAAAGAAGTAAACTTATTTTTACTTATGTTTAAAGTGATGAAATAATGAGGAAAACAATACAGTGAAAATGAATTAAAGCAAGATAAGGTAAAGCAGCAAAATAACAAGTGAACTACCATAGCAAGCATACAATAAGGTAATGCACCTGATCACTACTACACAGAGTTAGTGATAGTGATTAAGAAAGATCCATCACCAACTGCCCTAATAGTACGTTACCGTCATCCAGATCTGCAGTCGCTGGGGAGCCCGGTTGCAGTGAGGATTTGCAGAACCCTTCCCGGCCATTGGGAGATTTCTATACAGTGCATCCACTGTATAGATGAGGCTTCCAAATTTCCCTGCAAACGGTCCCAGCTTTTATACAGTTGAATAAACAACTTTACATCTTCAACTGTGGAACATATCTGGTGTAGTTTTTTCCTTGTTAACTTTCACCTCGAGTTTGGCCAGAACATCGAGAAAAAGATAACAAGTGTAAAAGCATCTGGTGATCGTGATCATGTGTATCTCAGCAAAGCCCGTCACCACCCCGTTACATTCTTTTACCTAGAGCTCTGTTTGACAGTTTGAGATGGGTGTATCTGTTTTTGACAAGTGTGGCTACTGTTACACAACTGTTATCCTACAGCAAACGTTATAGCAAAGTTCTATCAGCGTCACAGCAAAGCTTGTGTAAATTGGCAGATATTCATAAGGCAATACATGGCATGTGTGGTCAGTATCATACAGATCAGATATATTGTTAGGTTGTGAGGTTCATCTAGAGCTCAGCTTTGGTTCAGGGCCTCACTGCTCAGCCCTAGTATTTCAATTTTATAACAAAATCCTGTTGCTGGGGCTGGCCGCAGCCCTGACCCGGCCGTCTTGCCCTGCTCCTCTGCAGTCTGTTACATCTGCTCGCTGGTGCTGTGCTGCCTGCTGACCTGCGCCATGCTGCTGAGGACACTGGTGATGCACAGGTACGGGGTGGCACCTCCTCCTCTGGCCTTCGCCTTGTCACCCAGCCGGGATGCAGCTGGTTTTTCTCCCCAGGAACAACCTGAAGGCGCTGTACCAGGGAGCTGTGCTGGATGTTTTCTACAAAGCCCATATCCTCCGCCCATCCCGACAAGCCGTTGTCTGCTGGATGAGCTTTGCCAGCTTCCAGACAGCTTTTGCCTGCCTGGGTAAAGGGGGCTGGGGGAAGCGGGGGTGGATGGGTGGTGGACCCCCACCTTGCACAGCCTACCCTGGCTTTAAGCATCTCTTCCCCCTTTCTTGCTCCATTTTGGCTCTGGGGCTTTTTGTTCCTCTTTCCCCAAACACGCTCTGTCCTGCTGTGGGGAGGACCATGATGAATACCAACTGGTGGGGAAGAAAAAAAAAAAAAAGGGCGAGGGGGACAATGATGACTCGTTTTGGCTCGAGCCCAAACATTTTGATTTGAGAAGCTGTCGCAGCATCCTTGTGCAAAGGACTTGTCTATCTCCTCCGATCCCAGCTTGCACATCCCGGGTGCTCCTTGCTGTGCACCTTCCCCAGCACAGCTGGGGGGGCTGGCTTTCCCACGGATGGCTGGAGGCCATCAAAGGGGGTAGAAATCCTCACCCCACCATGGTTTGGAGGCATTTGAAGGCCTCTCTGCCCCGTGGAGGTGACTCTGAGCAGTATCTGTGGTGATGCACATGCAACACCTGCTGGTATCGTCACCCTGAGGCTGAGGGGCCGGGGGGGTGACAGAAAGACAGGGGTTGCCACCAAGTCTGTTGGTGACCACCTCTCTGGAAAGGAGACCTATTTTGCAGGCAAATTGCAGAGATTGGTGTGGAGGTACCAGGTGGGGAACACTGGTCTTTGCACCCCTTTGTCCACCCAGTGCTGGGTGCATCTCGCTGTGCTGCTGTGAGTCCACCTCCTGCTTCAAAATCTTGGGTTTCAAAGCCATTAAAGCAAAGCAGCGGAGGTGGAGCACAAGCTTGAGCCCAAGGAACCACAGCTGCTGCTGCTGTCGGTGTGATTTATGATTAGAAATCAGAGCTCAGGCTGAATTGTGATGACGAGGCATCAGAGTTGCAGCCCCGAGTGATGGCTCTTCTCAGCAGGGATAATGCGGGGAGCGATAAGAAAGGTTGGACTTGTAATTAAATCCTGCGCGGAGCATTGTGTAGGGAGCGGGGGCGGCAGGTAAGGATCTCACGGGCTTTTTACAGGATTAAAATTAAAGACATGGAACAAGCACAGGTTTGGGGAAGAAGAGCAAGAACAAGAATCACTTCTCCATCCTCCTCCATGGATTTCTCTCCCCATGTCTCCCTCCCAGGTCTCCTCATCCAGCAAGTGATTTTCTTCATCTGCTCGGTGGGGTTCACCTTCTTCATCGTCATCCCACTCCAGTCTGGCACAAACACGCACCTCTTCAAAATGATCCAGAACATGTGGTGAGTGCTCGCAGCACTCGGGGAGGGATGGAAGACCCTAGTGGGTGGCCCTGGTGTGTTTTGGGGTGCTCCCTCAAGGGGAGGCTCTACATCGGGCTCTTTCAACTTTGCTGGAGGTTTCTGCTGCCTGGGATGGTGTCTCATGGTTGGGACATTCCTGGTGTCCAACCTGCCTCTTCCCTCCCCTCCAGGCCCTTCTGGTTGACCCTGGTTGTTGCCATCATCCTGCAGAATTTGGCAGCTCACTACCAATTCCTGGAGCAGCATCCCCTTCAGAAGGAGCTCACCAACAGGTATGGGGATGTGGGGGGCCTTTGGGACAGAGCTGTTCCTCCTGAGGTCCAGGACCCCCGGACTGTGTTGGGTTTACACATGCCCCTCATGTCGTGGTGTCCTCTGTGTTGTCAGCTCCCTGGGGAAAAGCCTGAAAATTCTGAGGGGTTTAAGTGGCTCCATGATCCCAGAGAGGTTCCTTTAGATGCTTTAGAGAGCCATGGTCCATTTACAGCCTTGATTTTGGTGGGGTGAAGCTGGTGAGGTCTGTGCCCTGCTCCACCATCCCTGTTTGCAAGCCTCAGAGGAAGCCCAGTTCCCTCAGGATCAGCTGGACCAGTTCAGACATTGTCAGCGGACGTGATCCCTCGCTCACACGTGGTGTCACTGCCTCAGCTGCCTCCTTGGGCTAAAGATCAGGTTAACAGATGGAGCTGGGTGTCCTGCTCCCTTTCACTTCCATCATCTCCATCACTTGCCCATCTTTGTGGGGAAGCTGCTGTAGGCTCTCCTGGCCTCCACGGGAGCTGGTCTTCCACGTGTCCTCCATCCCGAACCCCCAGATTCATGCCATGGCTGGTATTTAAGCTTTCAAGGAGAAAATGGAGACCCTGTGCATGCTGGAGGCTAAGTTTTGAAGTCCTGACAGTGCACCAGGCTGTCTCCTCTCCAAGAGCCCTGAAGGATGTTTACTTCTCTCCATGGGATGGAGACACCTCAAACAGGGACCGTGTCTGCTGGGGTGGGAGAGAAGGGTGGAAGGCTTATTTTGGCAGGTTTCTCTGGCAGGGAAAGGCTGTGCTTTCCGTCCCATGGTGTTTGTGTTCCTCACTCCTCCTCCTCCACCCGCAGGCGAGCTCTCTACATAGTCACCTACCTCCTCTTCCCCATCAACGTCCTGGTGGGTGTCCTGGCTGGCGTGTGGAGGATGGTAATTTCTGGCCTTTATAATGCCGTCCACTTCTGCCAGCTGGACATCAGCCTGCTGAAGACCTTCGACCCCGGTAGGACACTTGGGGGGATCCCTGTGAAGCCCCTCTGAGTGTGGGGATGGATGGAAAAGCAGGACTAAGCAGGCAACATGAGGAGACACTTGCTCCTGTTGTCCTGTTGGTGGGTGATGCCCTTGCTGGGGTCTCCTGGGCTTCACCAGTGGCCAGACCCCATTCCCACCAGCAGCAGACCCTCAAGGCAGCAGGGAGAGGACCTCAGCCCTTCCTCTGCTCTTCCTGATGGGGTTTTGGGAGCAGAGCTCATCCCCAGCTCCACGGGCAGAGCAGCTCTGGCAGGGTGGAGATGGAGCCTTGCTCCAGGGCAGGAGGGAGGGGGGGAACCGTGAAGTCTGCCCACCCCCAGATGTATTTACTGTGGGCTGTGTTCCCCCAGGCTACCACACATACTGCCACTATCTGAAGATGGAGGTCAGCCAGTCCCACCCGGTGATGAAAGCCTTCTGCTTGCTGCTCCTCCAGCCAACCCGGCCAGAGGGGCCACACGGGCTCCAGGCCAGCAACGTGGAAGAAGGTGAGACCTTCCCAGTGCCAACTGGGGGACGTGTGGTCATTGCCGTGAGGTGGCATCGGGGTCTCCTCTGTGGGTTTGCTGCTCCTCTGGAGATGCTGTTGGTGCACAGCCATTGAGGGTTGTGGTTCTGCTGCCCAGGAGCTTCCTCCGTTCCTCTGCCCGTGCAAGGGCAGGATGGGGTTCATCTGCTTTCAGTGTGTAGATGGCATCTGGGCAGCCCCAAGGAGGGGGAGCTGGGGCTGAAATCGTTCCCCCCTGTCCTGTCTCCTTTCAGGCATCCAGCTGATGCAGCCCAAGAAGGCACCGCCCAGCAGAGCCCGGTTCAAGCAGAGCCGAGCCCGGTGGTGGCTGGCTTACACTCTCCTCAACAACCCATCGCTGACAGCTTGTCGGAAAACTGCCCTCTCCGACCCCACGGCCAACGGCACCCAGCTCAGCCCCCCCAAGCCCTGACCGCCGGAGAAGCCCCCCATCTCTCTCTGCCTCCCATGCACGCTCATGTCCCATCCCATCCCCATCTCCTGTTGACTCTCCTCCTGCACTGGCAAGAATTTTGGGCATCTCTTGCCCCTCTCCAGCCTCTGGTCCCTCTCCAGCAGTGATGGGGGCTGGTTTTTAGCTCTAGGTCCGTGCTGAACCACTACCAACATCCAGAGGCAAAGACAAATGGGTCACCTCCAAGCCTGACCTGGGCGGAGAGGGGTCGATGAGCCAGGCTAAACCCTTCAGGCATCTTGGAATTATTTTCTTAAGAGTCACTCCTGCAACGAGCCCACCAGTCCTCAACAGTTGCCTTTCCGACACAAGGCAGGCACAAGTGCCCAGCACCAGGCTAGTAAGGAAAGATGGAGAAGGTGTGTGTGGGTGTGGAGGGATCCTCAAGCCGACCAAGCACAAGGAGCTACCTGCATCTCAGCACCATCTCCCTGCGGGGAAGATCTCCACTGCCAACCTCATCCCCAGCTTCTCCCTTTCAGGTCTGATCCTGGCTTTCCTTGTGCACTGTACCTAACCCCAGGACTCTGTTTTCCCCCCAACTTTGTGAAGGCTGAAATCCCTGTCTGCTCTGGGCCATGACGTTGCAGAGACATTTGTCATAATCTCCTTGTAACTCTTGTCCCCCGGGTGCCTCTCACTGCCACCCCGTTTTGTTTAAAGCCAGCAGTTCCCCAGGGCTGGTGACCCTCTGAGTGAGCTGAGCTTGGATCTATAGAAAGCAGTTTTACACCTTGCTTGGACGTGCCAAGTCGGGGAAGGTTAATAAAACACATACCTCATTCCTATGCCGAGGCTGCGCTTGGTCTCTTGGCCGTTCCCGAATAAGCCAGACCTGTCAGGAGGGACAAGAGGGACTGTAGCCGTGTATCTGGGCAATGGTTGGGACTGACCTTGCTCTGACCATGTAGATCTACTTGACCTGGATGTGATGGGGCTGAATCTGCGGTGTCCCCTCCCCACTTCAGGGAAATTTTAATGAAGTTTGCTTTCCCATCAAAGCATTTGGCCCCTAAACCACAGCTCCCACGAAGAATGGGAGCTGAAAGAGGACTTTCTGTGGCTCAAGCACCAAAGGTAGGTGTCCAGGCTGTTGCTGGATCGCCTCTTCCCTTGGTGTGCCCTTTGAAACCAAATCCTGCCTTGGGTGGCCAAAGGATTCCCGGCTTCAGCCTGCGATCGCAGGCAGGGCTTGGGTACATTGTACCCATGGCTCCTTGTTCTTCTTGGTGCCATCTCAAACACCTCACCCTTGCTAAAACCAGTGCCTTGGAGACTTCACAGCCCACCCTGCATGGAGCAGGGCTGTTCCGGTCCAGGGGGTTTGAGCCCCTTGCTCTGGGGATCTCCTTGGAGGTCTTGACCTGCTCTCCGCAGGCTTGCCAGGACCCCCTCCCCTCTTAATGGGGCGCTTATGGTGCGAGGGGGTGAGCTCTGCCCTTTGGGGTGTGCCTGGCATCTCCCCACAACATCTCCCTGGGTGGGAGCAACCCCCCTCCCCAGGAGCTGGACCCGCTCCATCCCAGCGAAGAGAGTGGGTCCCTGGCTTTGCCCGCTGACCCAAGCCACCCGCTGCACTCGGATGCTCAAAGCCCTGTCGCATCCCCTGCCCTGCCCAGCACCGTTTTAATCGTGTTTGATTAGTGTCTGGCACATAGTACGATGTCATCAAACCGGGTGACAGCGGTGACACCGGAAGCAGCTCTGAATAATTTTTTTAAGACAGATGGAGCCCAAGGTGATTCCTACTGTTTTCCCAGCTCTGGGCTTTGGATGTCTGACTGCAGGAGAGATGCAGTGTGGGGTGTCCTGCACACACTGGCTGAAGTGATGCCCTACTCCCAAGGCTGTGCCTTTCTGCCCATCCCAACACATCCCCAGACTCCGAGATGCTGGGGCTTTGAAAGCAGCCTTGGGAAAGCAGCTTTGGTAATCCCTGATTTTTTTTTTTTTTCACTGTTCTGGGCCATGGGTGGAGCTGGATTTCAGCATCTGTTTACACAGCCCTGCCCCAGGCTTCCTGGAGATGTCTTGGCTGGGGCCAAGGTGCAAGATGACAGCCCTGGGAGGAAGATTTCCATGATTTGCTTGTTTTCTTTCCCTTCTTTGACATAAGCAGGATGCCCTGGGGCTGAACCGAGCTCTTCTTCTTCATGGTGGCTTCTCACATCCTCTCCAAACCCTCCACCATCCTCAGTCCTTCCCACCCAACCTTGAACCCATGGTGAGGACGTTCAGGGAGACCCTCTGGCTGAAAAAAGCCCTTTAAAAAAAAAAAAAAAAAAAAAAAATGGAAATTCAGGTCTGGGTCATGCTCTGGCTTTGCAAAAGTGAGAGACAGAGTGGAGCTGCTGGGGGTTGTGGCATCCTGGGCCTGCCCCGGCTGGTGGCTCTGGTGGGTCGGGATGGTGACGCCAAGCACGGTCTCACCTGCGGCATCTGACCCAGGGGCTGTGTGATGCTTAATATTGATAATAACTTGCCATAAAAGCTCAGAGTAAGCTTGGCAAATATGGAGCAATTCACTTTTATGGCGACAAAACAGCCACAAACCCAGCAAAGCTGGGGGGAGCAGCAGCTCTGCAAAGCAGGCAGAGGCTTTCAGGCGTGGTTTATGGCTGCTGGGAGCCTAAATCTTCTTTTTTTCATCCTTATCCCAGGCTCCAAACCCTGTTCCCAGATGAGGTTGCAGGAAGAAGCTCCTGTACTGTACCCCCTGTTCCCAGGCAGGCAGGGAGGGGAGGGCTCTCGCTGGGGTCAAATTGATGTTAAAACTTGTTATTCTGTGAAATGAAACTGAAACTCTTGTCGGGGCTGTGACGTTTTTCATCCTTGCTGCTTGTAGTGGGAAAAATATGCATCTGCTTCTTAGCATCAAAGGCCGTTTGGGCGAGGAGCCACTGGCTGCT
>NW_010135656.1:19927-20224 GCF_000699245.1 Pterocles gutturalis
TCGGGACCCCTGCGGAAACCTCGGCGCCTGTACCCGGACGGCGTTGGCGCGTGGCAGCTCCTCAGCTGCCCCTTTCCATACCCTATGAGCCAGCTGGAGGCCAAATCATGGGGCTGAAGAGTTTGGGTGGAGGCTCGAGGCTCCGGGACAGCTGCTTTTCAGCTGCTTTTGGCCTCGCTGCCTTCCCCTGCCTGCTGCAGGCAGCGGTGGGGGGGACAGATTTGGGTACCCTATAAATGCATCCTCCCTCCTGGGTCATCACAGGGGGGATGCTACAGTGCTGGGGGTGGGGTGGGG
>NW_010135657.1:0-8009 GCF_000699245.1 Pterocles gutturalis
CCCGAGCCAAGGGCTAACCCACCACACCGGGGAAGGAGAGAATGAGCACTGGTTTTTGTGTCTAGCTCCCTTCACGTGGGAGCACTTGCTGACCATCTTTGCTTTTTTGCTCTGGGCTTCTGAGACTAGTGTGAAATGGATTGTACCTCATAACTTGGTGCAGATGTTAAATTGGCTTGACATTGGCTGTTAAAATAGATCTTTCGTAAGGCAAACTAGAAAATTCTGCTGACTGAGACAGGAGCAAAAAAAAAAAAAATCTAACATTTTCTTCTGTTTTCCATGGAGGATTTTCCAAAATTCTCCCGCAGCCTTTGTTCAAAGCACAAAGGTGGAGACTTGCTGGCTAGAATATCTCCATGAGGTATCTAATTATTGCAGAGGGGGTTTTTTTTGTCCTATTTCGCTTTGAGTGGATGCTGGCTGAAGGCAAAGGCTACAGATCACAGCTTTTGTAAAATATTTAAAGCTTTACTGAGACTTCTAGTGCCTTTTGAGTATTCTCTCTAATTTATTTTAGCTTCTTACTAGATATTTTGCCCACCTGCCAACCAGTAATAGAATGGGAACAATGCTCTCACTGATGGCTTGACTTTTTTTTTTAAATCCCATAACAGCGCACAATACTTGTTAATAGAGTGGGAAAAGCTATGTGAAAACTATATGCAGAGTAAGATGAAATGAAATAATGGAGGATTTTAAATGTTAACTGCTCAGAAAGAAAAAAAATGTCAAAAACAGCTGGAAACAAGGATAATGAATTCAACTACTAAAAGAATGGGGTTTTTTCTCCATTTCAAGATTTGCTCTTCCATCTACAATGTGAGAAGGAAAAACTCAGTACTTTCTCCCTTGGATCTTTTCATTTTCTAAAAAGGTATTATTACTTTTTTTGCTTTTGGATGGAAGTAATTTACTAAAAAGTCTTCTCTAAAAAAGTGGCCCTGTAGGATCAGCTTAGGTTTAGAATAGCCTGGATGGAAGAAAAAGTAATACTGGCATACTCGATCAAGCCCTGCTGAAGCTTGTGGCACCTGGTGTTGTGGTTATGTTTGTGCATGATTACAGTGTCAGGTACTCTATCTATAAACTTTACACAGCTTTATGTCGTCTGTGACATGCTGGCTAACCATTAAGGTTGTGGTATAGAAGATCGAGCCAGCAATGAGGCTGTGGGAATGCAGAGATTACATCAGTGGCCTTGATAGCAGCTCTTATTTGTGTCTATTTTTCAGCCTTGCCCTGCTTTTCTTGTGTAGCTACTGGTGTAGCTCCGTGTCACTAGGAGAGATTAGTTCTGTAACTTCACTTATGAATAAGGAAGACAGTGATTTATTTATTTAAAACTGGACATGAGGTCTCTGAGACCATCTCTGCGAATGTTAACTCCGTGGAACGCTAGTAAGCACCTTGCTAGTCATCCTTGGTTTGCCTTTTCTGCCATGTTCTGCTCCTCGGTATGCTTAAGCGTTCATTACACAGCAAGCCTGGAAAAAAATGTGCCAGACAAGCTCACAGATGACGACAATTCATACTGGATGTGCCTTTTATATTTCATACCAAAAAGCACCTGTCAAAAGTCCTGCCATGATCCTGTAAGCAATATGATTTAAGTGTCAAACTTTTGTCATCAGGGAATGTCCATTCTCAGCTGCCTAAATAATCCACCAGGGTAGAGAAGCATATGAAGCAAGAGGATCACTGGTTACAGCGGTAGTCTCACAGTTGCTCCCAGTAGCATACTGTCTCTTCATGTCACAGTGGTTTCACAGTCTGGCAGAGAAAACCATACGAAGGTGGGTAAAAGCATGACCAGCTTTGAGATTTTGGACCCTGAAGCTCCTGTCTGATGCAGAATGCCCTATCTTGGCAATGTCAGAGAGGAGGTAAGAATTGCAATATCCCGTAAAATATAGCAAAGATGCCTTGCCTGGAACCAGTTAATTAAATGTGATTTTGTTTTGAAAAGTTATTTTATTAAGAAAAAAAAAAATGATTGGTTTTGTGTACAATGAGCTGTATAAGACTACTATTTCTATGCTGCTGTTTGCAAGAGCAGAGCAGATAATGACTGATAGTTGAACTCATTTAGGGCCACTCAAGCAGACTCCTGGAGGACTAGTTAGTACCTTTTATCTACTGGGAGGATACAGAGCTTAAGCTGACAGGGAGAAGGAATGTATTTTTCAGAGTGTGTTTAAGCTTGATTTGTCAACAAGTTTGTGACAGGGATTTTGTCACACAGGTTCCAGTTTGGATCAAAACAAGGAAAAGTGAAGTTTTTGTGTTGTAAGTCACTTTTTATTTTTTTTTGAAGCTCTGTCAAAATTTCTGGAATTCCAGTCATGGCATTTAACTCTCATGGTGGACAGGGAATCAGACTTCAGTCCTGAAAATAGGGCTTATTTATACTTTGCTGCAAGATTAGGCTCACAAAAGTTCATATCTGTTGGTAAATAGAAAGCATACTTTGATTCTTCTTGTTTCTTTGGGCAATGTTTTGCAGCATCACATCGGTTAAGAATATCTTTTAGTTCCATCCAGAGCTGATTTTGTTGTTCATCCATTGTTCTAGTCCAGAAATGAAGTAGAAACATAGATTCATAAGGAAAAACAGCTAAAAGGGATTTTCAAATGTCATTGTAAAGGACTATTCATGACCATGCAGAAAGTGGTCTGTTACAGAAATCTGCAGCTTCCTGTCAAAGGCCCTGATAAGGCAAGGCCTCGTGATGTCTTAACGCATTTCAGTTTTAGACCCCTGATCCTATTCCTTGTTGATAAGAAGAAGCGAAGAATGCACCAAAGCCTTTACTCCCCTTACTAACAAAGGACTTATAGCCTTACTCCTAAAACAAAGTAGCAATCCTTTGCTTAACAAAGTCGCTGCCTCCATCTCGAAGGTGCCAACAAAGAAAGTTCAGACAAAGTTAATCTAATACAGGGTCTGCACAAACACTGACTTAATTGGTTGAAAGGGTTATGCTCCTCCCCACCACCTGAGAACTCCTGAGATACTGACTGATTGAGCAACACCCCCCTCTCGTGATGTTGACCCTCATCCAAAGAGTATCCAAAGAGTGGTGAAAACTTTTCTCTCCCTCTTCTCTCCTTTTCCTTTCTCGTTTCTCTTCAAGCATATCTTGATCTCTCTCTCTCTGGCACATACGTTAACGCCTTATAAGTTTTATACCAGCTCCTTTTAGAAGGTTGCTGTGGAAGTCTCATTGTGATAAGTGATTGCTTATTTTAGTACTGATAAGTGATTGCAAGTTTTATAAGTGGTTGCAGGTTTTTTTAGTATTTTTGGCAGTTGTGCTGTCATTATCACATTGTTGTAAGATTTGGTGTTGTCAGCGGGTAGTAGTGTTGTCATGAGTTGTTTTTACCAAGTAATTTGTGTTCTTTTATAATTCTGTTGCATTTTACATCGTACATTTTCCATTTTCCCCAAAAATTATATGCATTAAAGTTATAAGCCAGTGTGTGAGCCAACACAGGCAAGGCACAGGAACAACCACAAACCACAATAAGATGTAAAGACTAAATTTATTCACGTTACCTCACAAGCCAAGGGATCTTTGCAGCAGCACTCAGCAGGGTACACATGCATGGGAGGACAGGCACCGGTAAAGCACGGTCCTTGCTAGAGGGTGGAATGACAGTGGAATGAGAGATAGCCTGAGCCGACTGCTTTCGCCTGCATTTCAAGGATTTCTTGCAGGTGTTGTTTTCCACTGTGCTTTGATCTTTCCCACAGCAGGCCAGGCACAGGTCTATGTTACCTGAGCACAGAGGTTCTGCTTGTCAAGCACACAAGGCTAAACAACAACTAGCACCATATAGGTGTTTTTCAACACCCCAGCTGTAAGTCTCTTGAGGTGTATTTACGTTTCTACCTCCTCACCAATCTTCTGTAACTTTCCCACAGTCAGTATTGAATTGTTTGCTGTCATCTCACCTTAATTTGCCCCAGGGGCATCCACAGAACCTCCGTGAACCCCACTTGTCCCACCTAGGGTGGTCTTATGAGCTGGGTCGCAACAGTCATCTTCTCCACATCCATATCCTAAAAAAGGATCATCTTTCTTATTTGTTCCTGGCAGTTATTTGTCTAACCTGGTGTTGGAGAAAGGACAGAAAAAACAACCTCTTACCATGCAATTCTATAGACTTTCTTTGCAAAATATCCCAGTGCTTTCCAGTAGACTAGCAATAAATAAAACTTTATAAATCTCCTTTTACCACAACCACAATTTGACCTATTCCTCAAAGACATGGTGAATGGAGCTTCATTAATTCTTCAGGTATGTGAAAGCTGTTATAATTTTGTCTTTCTGGTATTTTATTTTCTGGCTGAAACTCTGTTAGTTCAGTCCTTCCCTGTAAATCAGGCTTTCCGTTTATTAAACTATGCCCTTGAATCTTTCTGTATTTCTTTCGTAGATTACTCTGACCCACCTCTCCCTTGAATTGCAGATGAATGAAATCCAAGAAATGTTACCAAGTACTCAGTAGAACTGAAAGATTTATTACATTTGCACTACATTTCTTACAGAAATGCCTACTGACAAGAATTCTCACTGTGGTATTTCCTTTTACTGTACTAGGATGACGTTTTAAACTTTTGTAAAATCATTGGCCTACTGTAATTGTCTCAGACAAAAGTGTAATGGCAGTCTTATGTTTCTGTATTTTTCTGTTTTCACCCATGTTGTGGCTTAACCCCAGCCAGGACAGAGCTGTTTGCTCACTCCCCTCTGTGGTACAAGGGAGAGAACTGGAAGAGTAAAAGTGAGAAATCTCATGGGTTGAGATAAAGAAAATTTAATAGGTAAAGCAAAAGCCGAGCATGCCAGCAAAGCAAAACAAGGAATTGATTCACTACTTCCCATCGGCATGCAGGTGTTCAGCCATCACCAGGAAAACAGGGCTCCATCACACATAACGGTTAGTTGGGAAGAAAAACAGCAAACGTCCTCCCATTCCTTCTTCTTCCCCCAGCTTTATATGCTGAGCATGACATCATATGGTATGGAATATCCCTTTGTTCAGTTGGGGCAGCTGTTCCAGCTGTGTCCCCTTCCAACTTCTTGTGGACCCCCAGCTTACTTGATGGTGGGGTGGTGTGAAGAGCCGAAAAGGCCTTGACTCTGTGTAAGCACTGCTCAGCAATAATGAAAAAAACCTGTCTTATCAACACTGTTTTCAGCAGAAATCCAAAACAGAGCCCCATACTAGCTGCTATGAAGAAAATTAACTCTATCCCAGTCAAAACTAGAACAACTCCTTGGAGTTGCATAGTAAATTTGTGATAAAAATCAGACTAATTTCTGGACTCCTGTACTGCCTCAGCCTTTTCAAGTACCACATATTCTCGTTGCTGTGAAAAAATTAAAGAGAATACTTCTGTTTAGTTTATATGTGTTAAAATTGTATTGATGCCCACAAGAAAAAAATTAGATCTTCATTGTGTCCATTTGTATCTCCTGTTCCATTCTGGATAATTAAATGTTCCCAAGTAATTGAACTTCTCAGTGGCTTTACTCTAGAATGGGTCATAGTTCTTTATTGATTTTACTTATATTTGTGTTTGTTCAGGAAGAAAATTTGAGAGATTGTCTTGGAACTGAGTTGATGTTCTCTTTTTCATCCTATCTGTAGGAGAAACTATTTAACAGTCAGAGTCCTGAAAATCCTAGAAATAGAAGATAACATTTTTATCCTGTAATTGTTACTGATACTTAAGAAATTCTAAACTATTCATTATCTGGATGTTACAAAATGAATTTTCCAAACTTATTATTGCTAAGTCTGTCAGACCCTTCACCAAGCAAATTCCATCCCGTAAAGTCTTATAAATCTCCATGGAAACTCAGGTCACAAAGAAGGACTTACAGTGGTTGGTTTTGAAGGTGGGCTTAGATTTTTGAATTGTCTGGTTTTAATTCTGTTCTGATATTTTGCACAATCTAGTCTAAATTTTCCCTGCTGGCTAGCAGTTCAGCAGTAGGATTTTAAGGGACTGGCACAGTCGGTATCACAGTGAATATATTGGAGGTGGTGATCTGTCAGTGGTTTCAGCAGGTTTTTGGTAAGATGGTAAAAACTGCAAAATAATTTTGTGGGCAGATGCTATTTGAAACTTCCTGTTTAGTTTAGGAAGTTAACAAATCTGCTAGAAATAAATGAAATAGCAGATATTTGAGCATCTTCTGGTAGGCAGTTGTTTAAATGGAGAGAAATTAGTTAGTGCTGAGTTAGAAGTAACCTCTGGAGGTCACCTGGTCCAACATCCCTGCTCAAGCAGGGCCACAAATAGCAAGTGGCCCAGGAACGTGCCTAGACAGTTTTTGAAGATCTTTAAAGAGGGTGAGTCTACAACTTCTCTGGGCAACCTGTCATAGTGCTTGGTCACCCTTACAATAAAGAAGGGTTTCCTGATGTTTAGAGGGAACCTCCTGTGTTTCCATTTGTGCTCACTGCCTCTGGTCTGGTCCCGTTACCACTGAAAAGAACCTGTCTCTTTCTTCTTTATACCTTCTCTTCAGGGGTTTATAGAAATTAATAAGTTCCCCCACTGAGCCTTCTCTTCTCCAGGCTGAACAATTCCATCTCTCTCAGCCTTTCCACACAGGACAGATGCTCCAGTCCCCTAAATATCCCCTAAAGCCCTTTGCTGGACTTTCTCCAACATGTTAATGTCTCTCTTGTACTGGGGGCCCCAGAACTGGACACAGTGCACCAGATATGGCCTCACCAGTGCTGAGCAGAGGGCCAGGATCACCTCCTTCAATCTGCTGGCAATATGTTGTCTAATGCAGTCCAGGATACTGGTAGCCTTCTTTGCTGCAAGGGCACATCAGTGGTTCGTGGTCATCCTGGTGTCAGCCAGGACCCTCAGAGCATTTAATGGTGCATGGGATTATTCCTCTGCAGGTGCAGGACTTTCCACTTCTCTTTGTTGAGATTCATGAATCTCCTGTCAGCCATTTCTCCAGCCTGTCAAGGCCCCTCTCATGGCAGTGCAACCTTCAGCCGCTCCTCTCAGTTTTATGTCATCTGTAGACTTGCTGAGGGTACACTCTGCCCCATCATTCAGGGAATTAATGAAGATGTTAAGCGGGACTCGACCCATTATTGACCCCTGGAGTACACCACTAGTGCAGTCACTAGTAGACTAGTAGACTAGTAGACTGGCCTCCAGTCATGTAAGGAAAGGTGTAGCTTCACCAAATCTAAGCAGTACTGTTCTCCCTTTTAGACATGTCTACTTCTAAAAGTAAATATACCCCAACTTGGGGAAAGTAACGATAAGACAAAATAGGTGGCTTTGGTAGTGGATTTGGTTTAGACATGGGAAAAAGGGACAGTAAGCCAAAATATTTTCAAATATATGGATATAAAGCACATTTTTTTGTCTCTATGGAAACTTAATGTTATGAACAGTGCTGCATGCATCCAGAACTGGTTCTGCACATTACCAAGCTCAAATAAATAACTTTTTTTTTGCATTTGTGTACAAGGAAATGCATAATTCTTTGCTATTCTTCCTGCAACAATTCCCAACTAGGCCAGGATCTCTGTTGTCTACCCTAGTAAAAAAGCCTTTCCTAACTTCTTGCTTTGGTATGCAGTGTTGAGATACTCAGTTAATGTTTTCCTCCCTGTCATGCAGTAACTTATTCTGAAAATTATTCAACTGAGAACTACATCAAAAAAAAAAAAAAAAAAAGATTACCATAGTAACTGCCAGCATGAATGATAGCTTCTATTAAGTACAATAGAGAATTGTTAATGCTAAGTTTTGGGGGTGGAAGTGGTCTGTCTCTTAGGGAAAAAAATTTCAAAACAGTGCATGAGATGGAATTTCTTTTTCCATCATTTTAATTTGAGTACTTTCTGCAGCTATTTTGTACTTATTGTCATTTGATTTTCTTTTTCTGTGAGCACTATTGAGACTAATTGATTCTTTTGCTTCACCTAAAGAACCTGAAGATGCACAAGTC
>NW_010135658.1:0-10571 GCF_000699245.1 Pterocles gutturalis
TCCCTGTTACTCAGCAATTTCATCCTTCATACACGTCTTTGAAAATCTGCACCTCAGTTCCAAAGAAATAGATGTTATGCAAATTAAAACTGTGTAATTCCTTTGGATTCACCAGATATGTTCAGTTTAAACCATTGGTAGCTGTACGGAGACAGAAAGGATAAAACTCTGAGCCCTTTGATCCCAGAAGCATTACCCCTTGTGCCTGAGCTAAAGAACATATACAACACATTCCAACCCCAGGGCCCTGTCTGCCAGGGACCTTCCACTAGAGTCGCAGTACCTTACAAGAGCCTTCAGAAAGGAGTGTGTGTGAAGGGTGGAAAGGAGCTGCAAGGAGGGACTAGGGGCACTGGAGACTGAGAGAAAGGTAGAGGTAAGGCAGAGAAAGAGAATTTACTTTTACACCTTCTGCCATGGCGTATAAAGAACCCAGCCTACGTCTATGCAGTGTCCAAGCAACTGTTCAACTTTTCTGCTTCAGCTGGCTCTGGCTAATTGTGTCCACGCTTACAGGAGGGGAATGTGTTGAGTTCAGGTATGTCTCTTCTGTTCTGGGAGCCAGCTGTCTAGCTCCAGGCTTTAGCCAGAGTGTGAGCTGGCCTGACTACATGATAGATAATCAGGGAGTTAGTCATCAAGAATGAGATCCAGCTTTAAGCTGATACAACATCGAAAACATGTTACAGGCCTTAGAAGAAATAAACACTTTTCTGGGCAGACAGACTCTGTCTAACTTATACTAAAAAGAGGTCAATCTTTTTCTCAGTTACATGACTTATTTTGATAATGCATAACTTCAGTATTGAGACATGCCCTAGTGAACGGTTAGCTATGTACTGATTTGGTGTTTGAGAGCAATGCACACCTTGCTGACACACTGGACACTAAAGAGACATTGACTTGGCCCTTGTCTATAGCTGTAAAAGTCCCACACACTTTGGCTGTAAGAAAACTGATCTACAAAGTATGAATACCTGTGTGCATGAAAGTTGGTACTTCCCAACTAGATGACAGATGCTGGGATATGTGATGTAGAAAAAGACGACAAAGGCACTGACATACCACTGACATTCCTGATGAGCTCATGCTCAAACTCATGTTTATACACAAAGAGGAAACCATAAGCCAAGAATTTATTCCCTGTATAATTGAAATTTTAATAGTATTATCAAAGTATTTTCATTAGCTCAGAAAGAGAAAAAAATACAGAAAATGTTTCAATAGTAATAACAATAACAACTGTTATACGCACCCTTTTTCCTGGTGTTACACTCATCTTTCTGCTGTTCCTCTGAGTCCTAACCTCAGTAGTTCCATTCTAGTGTGGGGTGGGAGGGTTTTGGTTAGTTGTTAACACTGGGATTCCTTTGCCAGGAGGAATATGATGTTCGTGTTTCATGTTTGTGCTTCTTCTTCACACTAGGATCCAGTTTGGGTTATTTTTATGTTTCTTAACATACTTTTGCACCTAGTTCTTTCTCTATTATTCTGCAGTTCCATGTTACATCTGAATTTACTACATATGATGCCTTTTACATATGTTATATAGTATTACACTGTTTGTTATCCCTAAAGCCTTTTTTATCTAACTTCAGGACTGCATTTTTTTAACTGACCATTTGTGATTTGTTTAAAGCCATGGGGTCCACAGTGCCAGGCTGTACCCCATCTCTTATTATTCCATGCCTGCATTCCTCTGTCCCCCACCCTGTGTGTCCCCTTCTCAAAACCTTCACTGTCACACCAGGCCTGTATTTCTCTAAACAACATCATTGTGTAAGAGTCATAAGTACCTAATTCTAGACAGGATAATTGCATGTTACTGCTATCCATGTAAAGCTATGGTCATACCTTATAAAGATGACAAAAACAAAACAAATTAGCCATAGACACCTGTCAATTAAACAAACTGCTGTCACAGATAAACCAATTGAAACAAAGTTGCAAGCTGGTCAAGTTCAGGGAGAACAAACCTGGCAAGCCTCAGTCCTGGGGCCTTGCAAACTCAGTAAAAAGGGGACAACTTGTTACTAGCAATAGCAGTACTGTACTACAGGACTACACAGATACACACTGCACATGCTTTCCTCTGTGGAGACCTTAATACAGGCTATGAAAACCAGACTCCAGTTCACAGACCCAAAGGAGGTAACCCAAATCATCCCAGTTTACAGTGGTCTTAGGATTTCCTTTGAGAGTAATTTCTACTCTCGCTTTCTACACGTCTCTTCCCAACTCATTTGAGGGCCTGGCTTTATGTAAGGAAATGTGTCGACAGCTCCCATTCAGGCTAACTAGGACAGCATTTTTACAGAAGTCTAATACACACCGATACCTGGGACAGAAACCAAACATCATCCTACAGAGATTCAAATCATAGCTTCAATACGTGAAATTGTAGCACAGCAATATTTTCAAGCATAACTGTTCAAGACGATATGGTACACAGGCATACTGGCCCATGTGCCTTTCAGTTCATGGTGCTAGTTGACAGTGTGCATTATGGTTGCTTAATGGTATATTTATCACGGGCAGCATTGTCTAATGAATGAATACTTAACCAGCCTCCATTAAGCTTAGAATTGCCTTGTTTTAAACCATTAGATCATTACTTTAATAAGGTATTTTCTACTGCAGAGGAGTTAAAGCAAACACATCAGTTCTTTGAAGCCAGATGACTGCTTAAGGCACAGTACAAAAGAAAGCAGAATCATTAATTCAAAGAAATATGAAACCCAATCTAGGCAAGAAACCATACAGAGAAAAAGCAGCTTTGAATTCTATTTTTTTTTTTTCTTGGTAGCATTTGCTGCTTTGGAAACAAGCAATTTGTATTGGCACGATAAGAGCTTTGACTTGCACTGCTGGGGGTGAGGTAGATAGATTGTCAATTATTAGTTGTCTGTTCCATTAGTACCTTTGTCTTGGTTTTGGATTGGAATTCTCTAAAAATCATAGTGTATGAGACTTTTAATGAGGAATGTCCCTTTAGTTGTCTTACATTGCTTGGTTTTTTATTGCGGGACATTTAATACCTTAGTTTGGAAAGTAAACACAGTCAAATGCTTAAGACATTAGAAGCTGGGAGCTTGTGAAACTTGGGATGGAGCTCCCATGTATAGTGTGATAGCATGGAGAGTTATCCTGAGAATTATGTGAGATATTTAGATGTGTAAAGAGACAAATAATTGCCTGATGGGATCTTTAAAAGCACTTGAATCATTAAAAGTTAGACGTGATGCTAGACCTCTACAGCATATATCTTTTTCCCTAGGTGCATATCCAAGCAGAGCAATGAAAGATTTCCAATCAAAAGAATTAGAAAGAAAATTATGACCATGGGTACTTTTATTGAACTTCTTCTGATTTATCTACGGACTAATAATTATAGGTCTAATCCAGAGTTCATAGAATTCAATGAAATACTTTCTACTGACTTAATAGACTTTATATCAGGTTTTTGTAATTATAGTAAGTCATTCTGAATGAGGAATTAATCTCAGAGAATTATAAAGTATTTGTGGCTAATATGCTAATAGAAAATGGACACAAATTTTAATAGTTTGTTCTAAATTATTCACCCAATTATATTGCATCTAGATAGACAGATAGGGGAATTATGCATTAATAATTATGTATTCCATATAACCATTGGCAATATGATTATCAGATTTATCATGAAGGATCTGTCCATCAGTAGAAAGATTCACTGTGAAGTATTTCAAAGACTCCTATTTGACTTCAAGTCACTGACTAATAAACAAAGAATGGCTGGGGGCTGGAACTGTAAGAAAATCAAGATCAGTGGGGGAAATTCTGTGTGGCAGAGGCAGTGTTTTTAACACATTCTTCTTCTCTTAGCTCCTCTTGCAGAGGCTATGTCACCGTGATTATTCTTTTAAGAAACGTAGAATGGGAAGAGATCGATGGAGAATATTTAGGCGTAGGACCCAGCCCTCAGGTATTCTATTCTCATAATTTCCCATAGGAAAATCTTAAACCTAACGATGTCACAGATTAAAATCTTGTTGAAATTAATGAGTTCAAATTATCATCCTTTCAGCAGTCCCTGTATCTTTGGTGTGAGCTTAGGATACTTGCCATTTCCCTCCGTCTGGCTTGACCTCAATTAAAAAAAAATAAAATGTTAGGATCAGTTATGTCCAACACATAAAATGAATTCCTACTAGATTTAAGAGAGCAGTCAATGCATTTTAGATTTAGGAGTGACTGCTAGCCTTTTTTAATTTCATGCGTTGTTGTGTATGCAGTCCTCTGTGTATGCATGGTTGGGTTCAAGATTACACCTTTGCACACATGGTTCAGTGTCCGTGCGTGTGTGGCTCTGTGCATTCATACACCACATGCGTGCATGGCTTTGTGTGTTAGTGGCTCTGTTTGACTTCACGGCTTGATGTGTGCACACTGGTGTGCATGTGTGTACACATGTCTCTGTGTGTTTATGGCTCTGTGTGTTTCAGGGAGAAGGGGGTGTCTTCATGTTGTGGACGTATATATAAAATACAAATTTTGTGTTTGTTTCTTTCCAAGTTAAACATGGTGCGGCTGTGTCTTTGTGGTTATCCCACTTTAGTGACCTAAAGAGATATCTGTAAATGGACATTAGACAACTCAGTCTTCATGCTGCTTTAGTTTTCAGCAGAAATGCAAGGAAGTTTCAGTTATAGGATTCAATAGTGTGGTGAGGAGGCTATTAGAGTGCATTGTATGGACTGCTTTATTGTCATGATTTCACATAATACCATGAAAATAACTCCAAATCATCACCCCCAAGATTGCATAGCTCGTCACTGTCATTTTTGGTCTTGGATAATGCCACCCCTGATTGTGTGTGAGAGCATATCTGCAGAGATAAAATAATTAAAATGGAAATTCAAAAACTACAGTGTGGATATTTAAAATGTGGGAGGAAAATAGTTGTTAGTGTTACATTCACCCCAAATCCACGTGTCATTGTGAACAAACTTGTGGGTCTTGATCTTGCAGAGAGGTATGAACCAAATTTATCTGATGTAGAGTGACACCGCCAACAGATTTGCCATGTGCCAAATGCAACACTGTGTGTGCATCTTCACTGGATTAGAGATTTAGTTCATAAACTTGCCGATGTTAGAAGCAGGGAGCTGTGACTTAGTGTAGCTTCATACCACACCCAGGAGAACTGAACTGCTGCTCAGGATATTGAGGAGGAAGATAGGGACAGACATAGACCTGATACTCAAAGAAGAGCCCTTCTACTGCTATTTGCTGCCTCCCTGTGTGCTTGGGTCTACCAAGACAGACCTGTGAAGAGATGGGGTTGTCCTTCCCATTCCCCCGCGTTTACTTGCTCTGTCATCACTCACCTGTGTGGGAAAGGAGAGCGGCATTTAGCCAACAGTTGCTGTCTTCCCTCTGAGGGATCTGGCAGTGCGGGCAGCACACACAGGAGACTAATGAGACTTCTCACGGACCATTACTCCCAGAGTAGGCATGTGGAAGGACTCACAGCTGATCCCATAATTAATAAAGTAGAAGAGTGAGGCTGACTGGCGGGAGATAAGGAATTGCTCCTGGGAGGGGAGCAGAAGGTCTGTGGTTGGAGCCACCATAGTGATGGAGCAATGCCGCTGCTGCTCACTAAAGGCTAATGATTGCAGCTGGAGGAGCTGCTGGGAACAGCACTCCCCAGCTGCTACCACACATCTGCTCAGCTGGGTGGCCTTGAACCTTTTTCCCTAAGGCTGTTGCAGCTGCCAACAAGAAGCCAAGCTCTGCCTCCCAAAAGCTGTAAGGCAGGACACACATGCACTTGTTCTCATCACTGTACTTACCGGCGACATTGGAGAGGTGGGAAAGATCTGACAGCTGTAACTAATAAAAAATACATGAAAAGGAAATAAGAAAAAGGTAGATGACAGCCACGGGTGATAAATACTCACTGATGGGTGCATACCGTTGGTGAAAAGTGGGTTTCGGCTTGTTCCCAGCTGCAGAACTCTGTACTACCCAGATCACTTTCCTGTAAAGACATGACCTGGAACAATCTCTGCAAAACAGCAAGCTCCGAAATCACCTGGAAAGGTGAGTGTGCTAAGTTTCCTGACAGAGTCCTCAGCTTTTGTTTGGACTGTGTCTTGTTTGAGACAAGTCAAGACTGGTTGAAAGGAAACAGACAACACTCACTTTCTTAAACTCAGCATCAGAATGTAATTCCCTGAACCTTAATCCCACTGAGTTGAGAATAAACAGTAAGGACAGAGAGAAAGCAAACTCAGGGTCCACAGCGCTGTTTGTCTCTCACTGAATACAGTGTCCAACATTGAGCCTGGTGGTTGGCCCTTCAAAGTTGGCCAGATATGGAAAACCACCTGCAAAGAAAAGGATTGATTTCTTCAGGTTCACTCTACAGCATCAGACTGGCTAATGGCATTGTAGGAAGAGCAGCTCCCACATTGCTCCAATAGTAGGAATGGTTTTGGATAAAACATAAACTTTGAAGACTTGTGTGACACAATGAAAATCTTATGACTTATTTCTTCTACATTATTACTTACTGGTTGTACACAGCAGTGAAGGTCACATTATATTGGTCTTTGCAAAGGCATTCACACATATCTGCAAGTGTATAAACACTGGGAGGACAGCTGAGCTTCATCTCATTGGAAATGAGTTCAGTGACTCACAGAACTGCTGAAAGAGATGTGAGTCTGTAGCCACCAGCGAGCCTTCTTCACTCTTTTGGTTAACTCTGCACTGTCTACAAGTAAAAGAATTTGCAGATAAACCTAAAAAAAATAGTTTCTGAAAATCAAACTTTATTTCTTGTGGTTCCTATGCTAACAGTAAAGATTTTGTGTTTGAGTTGTTCAGTGCTTGAGCAGGAACATGTATCCTCACCTGTGTGTACATCACCTCTGAGACTCTCACAAGGGTAGAAAGTGATTAACAACTAAGTTAGTTGACAAAGAAGGGTGTATAGTTTTGAATACAACAGAAAATCAAATGCCATTTTTACCTTTTCTGACAAAACTGTAATTTAAAGAGAATAACACGCCATCTCCCTTCACCTCTTCATGTAGCTGTTTTATGGAAAGAATGAGGCCTGCAGTGGAGCACAGGGATAAAAGGGAAACCCCAACTTTGCAACAGATAAGAAGATTAGCAAAAATGTGTAACTACCATCTTCATTGCAAATGACATATTCTGCACGTCACTTCATTCTAACAGTGACTTTCAGTTTAAGCAGTGCCTGTACAACTACCAAATTGTCTTTGAAAGCTGTTTCTGTATTTGTATGACATCTCAAGCGTGCCACAAATGATTAAACAGTCAGAAATTTACAGTGTCTGTTGCTGTCTCATAGAGGTTTCTTTTTGATTAAAAACCATTATATTGTTCCAAGAAGAATTCAGATGTGAAACCCAAGAAACTGCTGTGAAGCAAGTGAGTTTTAAATGGACCAAAGTTCACTTCTCGAGGGTGCAGAGAAAGTAGAAGAACCTTTACAGGGCAGGGAAAACACTTCATGGCTTTTAGGACTCTCTGGGTGTATCAGTACTGCTGGGCAGACTGACATCAGCCTTGGATCAGAGCAGGGCAGGAACTGCAGTTGTCAGGAGAGTTGTCAGCTGAAAAAAAATAGAGAGAAAAAGACTAAATAAAAAGTCAACACAGAAGCTTCTAGTAGAGTTTCATTGATTTGCAGATCAAATATAGTGGCTACTGTGCCTTCATCTCCTAATTTGCAGTTAATTACACTTTGTAGTCACTAGGCACAGCTCAGTTGCATAAAATGTGGTCCCTTGCACGATGGCTGCTGACTTTTTCATTTCCTCCCAACAGAAAAGATTTGAGTTACTTGGTAGTACAGAGTGGTTTCCACCCCTCCATGCTCATGAAAAATATTTTATTAGATTGTAAACAAAGTTATCTTATTCTCTGAGGTTATTTTATACAGCAGTTTCATTTCTCCCTTCTTCTGTCTTTTTTGCTTTTATTTTGTTTTTATTGGATGCTAAAGGGTAAAATATAAAACAGCACCAGTGAAAGGAGCTAAAAACAAATATACCTTTAATGTACTGGGAGACAGGAATTAAATTGTACTTCCACCTCCTCAGTCTAATAGCTTATACAATGTAAAATGGAACAGAGTGAGCTCTTTTACTATTTCAGCTCCTAGCAGTGCAGTTATACTTAAAGATGTTTCACGCTTTCCATTATAAATACTCATTTTCATGGCTTTACAAAATGTCATAAAAATTCACTCTTGATTGAAATTTACTCAATAAGGTCATAACCTAAGAACAATTTCAGAGAAACACCGGGTGAAACTGGGTTGTTGGAGAGTCGGATAGCCTATTTAAGCACTCTGAGTTACCTGGAAATCTAATATCAAGAATTTTGTCAATGTTCAAAATACTGAGGTGTAAAAAGATAACCTGCTGCAACAGATGGAATCAGTAGCTTCTCAAGGCTCATCTGTGTTAGTTAACACAGATCACCATTGTCAATAGGTCACATCAAATGCATCAATACTTTTTAGGACACTGAGCTAAGCATATACAGGAGGAGGGAGTGAAGATGAAGAGCTGGAACTGAGCAGCCATATGAATGTGACTGCTCCTCTCAATAAGCTTCTGTCTCCAAGATCTCATTGTCCTTAAAGTTGGAGCCTGTCAAAACACCTTTTCCTGACATCATTATCTTTTTTAGTGAACAGGATTAGCATCATGGGCAAAACCGATCTAAGGATCTTCACCTGCTTCCACTTCAAGTAAATTGTGCTGCAAAACAGAATCAGGGTTCTACATAAACACACATATGTATATATACACACACACATAGGTACACAAATACACGGACATATACATACACAAATATATGTACTTACATAAGGAATGTTTCTGTTTCATTAAAATCTTTTTAGAAAGGTGCATTTCCCACTCAAACCTAGAATTGCTGAAGCTCCACCTCTCCCATCCATTGCCATCCGCATCCCCAGCATTGTTAACATCCCCACAATAGGGATGCAAGATGGGGGTGACCCACAACCTACACCTGCTCTCATTTAGATAGGTCCTAACCTCGTACCTCTGTAAGCCAAGTGTGTATCTAACTGTTGGGTTCTGGCATTAGTTCTTTGTCTCAGGAAGTACTTGTTTGACTGTACATATTGTAGAACATGTAAAAAGAGAAGAGACTGAGGATATATATCATGATTATGTGATTAAGAAACTAAATTAGCGCAGAGCAGGATCAGGTTAAATGATGATGAAGTAGAGACTCCTAAGGAACTACTGCAGCTTCGATGCTTTCTTCCTTTTGCACTCTGAGTTCATGGGTTTGCAGGGATACAGTAAATCTTCCTTTTAGCTTGATGGGTTTATAGGCTGAGGCCAATACGACCCGCAGAACTGAAACACATTTTCTTTTTTCCTTAGTTTTCCAAGAGTCACTTGTATAGCATATAGAGAGGGCAGTGATCATTGATTATATCTGCCTGGTTCTGTGGTCAAAGCAGATCAGAGCTATTTCCTTCAAAAATCTCTAACTTCGTAATCTGAATTCCGTTTTCACAAAGGTCTTAGCACACAGTAGCTGAAGGAGAAGATTCTCCAGGGCTTCAGTGACAGGTACCTATATCCCCTTGCTTTTCTTTGGGATTTTGACACCTGTACATGTCACTAATTTTCATCTATCATTATCCTGATGCAATGTTTTATTATCTGTCATCTGCATTCTGATAATTGTCAATAAAAGCCACAGGGTAAATGCAAGGTGAAATGGATTTCAGTTGATTCCCATTCTTTGCAGTTGCAGTGGGCAAAGACTGCATCCTAGGCAGTCTCCACAGCCTGGATGACTTACAGCAACTCAAAGTATAATGCTATGAATATAGATTAAATTTCTCTGAGACTAAACCTGAGAAAAAGTTACAAAATAAAGGTCTTTATTTGCTAGTCTGATTTCACATGTCTTGAGGAAGAATGAAGTCCACTTTGCTAGCTTTGCTTCGGGACTTCTTTGCCTGTATTAGCTTTTTTTTTTTTTTCTTTCTTTTTTTGCTTTAGTTGAAAAAATAACAAGAGAATATATCACCATGGAGTTTGTGGCAAAGAAAAAGAATACCCAGTGATTCGTGGCTTTTTGCATCCAGTGATTTCACTGGAGCCCTCCACATGTCTATTTATTTTCCAGGCAAGGTCATTTTCTGTAAATTATAGGCACAAATGGCAACTTTAAGAATCCTCCTTTCCAATAATACTCATTGACTTACATGAAAATGAAGTACGCCAGCCTGTAAAGAGCAAAGACTGTAAAATAATTACATTCTTTCTTATTAAAATGGCCAGTCATTTGCTGCAAAAGTACAATTTGTGGTGGCAGAAGAAAGTAATTTGTTAAATAAGATATTCATCCAACTATTCATAATGCAATTTAATCAGTAATTGTATGCAGACTTTAAATATAAAGTGTCTAAAATCATCATAGTGAATTATTAACAGTTGATATCTTTGGGAAGGGAGAAATACAATCCACATTTGCAGTTCTGGGAGAAAGGGAAA
>NW_010135658.1:10634-18059 GCF_000699245.1 Pterocles gutturalis
CTGCTGAGCTCAGAGGCTGGTGTCCTAACAAGCGTAATATTTAATCTCACAAGTTCCTCAGTAGGCTAAGACCTTAAAACTTATCAGCTTTTAATAAAGCAACATATTTTGGTGCTTTTGAAGATGTCACTTGAACATAGTTATTAGTCTAATCTACAGCACACGTGTTTTCCAGTAGCTTGTCCAGTGTCCACCAAATTTCATACATATTGTATTGAAACATATTTTCTGCCCTGTGGTTCCCTCATTTGTTCATATAGCCCTTACTCTGCAGAAACACGTGCTTTCTTTCTCTTTCTTGGACAATCGTTGCTAGAGGCTACTCAGGCATTCCCACTGGCTAATGGGATGAAACATTCATGTATGATACATTCAGCCCTTTTCAAAATCTGGCACTTTTTATGTGTATGCAGGAAGATTACCTGAAGCATACTTGGCAGTTTTGCAGTGCTACCTGTATATGTAAGCAATTTTCTAACAATATCTGGTAGGTAGAAGGAAACCTTTTGAAATACTTTGTTTTTCACTCTGGCCACTTTTAGTAGCCTGTAGAGATCTACAGATTTTTTTCAGAAACCTGTAGCAGACAAAATACAATTTTATGAAACAAAAAGCAGTGCCAAACAGCCATAATATGCTGTTCCTACATTTCTGTATGGTGTCTGGCATATGCCAGGTGTAATCCACAGGATTAGAGGCATATAATGTCTTGCTCTCTGAGATTCTGAGTTCACTGGAAAAAAATAACAAGTCTAATTCTGTGCTTGTTAAAAAATAGCACAAATAATAAGTTATTATCATATGTGACAAGAAAGTACATCAATTGCATTTACTAATCTGTTATGCCTCAGAACATGTCCCTTACGCAAAGAAACCTTTCATTCCTGTAGATCTGATTCTCCAGTGCACGGCATCCATTTTGATTTAAGGTAATTTCACCTATTTTAATAGTGTTACACTACTATAACACTGGTATGATGGAGTAGAGAATTAATCCTATCTATATAAGGTAGCTTACAGCCCTTCTTGCAAAACAGGCAAAGGAGTTGGAATTCAATATTGTTTCAGTTGCTCAAGCTCTGCACAGAATCATACAATCACAGAATGGTTTAGGTTGGAAGAGACCTCAAATATAATCTAGTTCCAACACCCCTGCCATGGTCAGGGACACCCTGCACTAGACCAGGTTGCTCAAAGCCTCATCCAGCCTGGCCTTGAACCCCTCCAAGGATGGGGCATCCACAGCTTCCCTGGGTAACCTGTTCCAGTGCCTCATCATCCTCATAGGAAAAAATTTCTTCCTTATATCCAATATAAATCTACCCTCTTTCAGCTTAAAACCATTACCCCAGGCCTGTCACTACCCTCCCTGATCAAGAGTGTTTCCCCATCTCTCCTGTAGCCCCCTTTAAGTACTGGTAGGCTGCTATTAGGTCTCCTCGGAGCCTTCTTTTTTCCAGGCACCTCATACAGGAGGTACTCCATCCTTCTGACCATCTTCATGGCCCTCCTCTGGACTCGCTCAAACAAATCCATGTCTCTTCTGTGCTGAGGACTCCAGAGCTGGAGGCAGTACTCCAGGTGGGGTCTCACGAAAGCAGACTAGAGGGGAAGAATCACCTCCTTCGACCTGCTGGTCACGTTTCTTTTGATACAGCCCAGGACATGGTTTTCTTTCTGGGCTGCAAGTGCACCCTGCCAGGTGAAGTTGAGATTCTCATCAGCCAGCACTCCCAAGTCCTTCTCTTCAGGGCTGCTCTCAACCCATTCTCCGCCCAGCCTGTGTTTGTGCTTGGGGTTGCCCCAACCCATGTGCAGGACCTTGTACCTGCTTCACTCATGCTTTGAGGTACTATCGCTGGCCTCTCATTAGGGCTCTTTACCCCCCCGAGCACTGTGGTAGCACAACCGCTCAGCTCTGGACCAGCGGTGCCTGGTACCACGTGCTTGGAGCACGGGCTGAGCACAGCTGCCTGTACCTGAATGCTCCCTCCTGCCCTGCACGCCCGTGAGAAACACCCTCTGGTGCAAAGAGGCCTTGCTGGGTTGGCTTCTCTGAAGTTTTACTAATAAATTGTAGTGGCAAATCATGAGAATAAACAACAGATGCCAAAGCAAAGTGTTGTTACTCAACCTCCCTGGTTCCCACAGCCATTGCTGGGAGTAGTGATCAAAGGAAAAATCAGCGCAGTGGACAATGAACTGTTCTCTGAGCCTTCAGCGGCCGTTGCTGCTCCTCAAAATCTAATTTACTGTCACCAAAGAAATGCGTTTATTAAATAATAAAACAATAGCAGCTTTTGCCATTACTGAGAAGTGGATTAATTGTGACAGAGAATAAAATAGATTCATAGTAACGAGGAGGCAGTGCAGAGTGTTCTTGTGGCAGCCGTTAGGCTTCCTGAATAAAAAAAAATCTCTGAAGGACAACAGAAATGTAGTGATGTCACTGAATATAGTGGTATCTTGTTTCTATTAAAATTTTTTTGTTCTCCAGAATCAATAGCAGATGTAATTCTACTAAATCACATGTACAGGTAGCATACTAGCCTCCTAAGTAGAGATTATAATTAAGTTTCCTCTAAGCTTTCATGAATTCATAATCAAAAGACAGTAATAATTTATTTGGCATAGAAAACAAAATGACAAGACACCCTGAGAGATGCCTAGACAATTGCTCAGTTTCTTACTGCTGGGAACTTAGTACTTGATAAATGAATTAGTAAAATATTCAAAATGGCTCTGTGTGTGATCACAGAGTGGAGCTGTCTGAAATGACTTATGCTGGCATGCCTGATAGTTCCTAACAGCTATAAAAATACAGCTCTTTGGGTTAGATTTACTAACATTTTGTATTAACTCAGGAGCCAAAAATAGCACTAATAACTTAAGTGCTGGTGATTATACTGGTACAAAATAAATGCACAATTTAAGAAGTTACATTAATTTGTTAGCTTTTTGAAAGCACTGGGAACATCCAACAATTTGGATAGATTTTTTTTATCATTATTTTCTACGAAAGACTGTATACTGTGCTTCAAAATGATCCCTCAGGTGTTTTCAGGCAATTGCTTACATTTGTGGAAGTTGCTTATCTTCACAAAAGAGCAAAAAGCCTGCTGATGAGCCACTTCATTTCTAACTTGCATCCCAAATTTCCTTCTCATTTTTGTTAAGATACCTTTAATTCTGGCATTCAAATTTATGTTTAAGTAGCTGTGAAGACTATAGTTTGTATGGTCTTGGCACCAGCAAACCCACTTTTAAAAGTAAAATAGTGTTTCTGTTTTCCCTAGGTGCAGAAAGGTACAGTTCAAACTATCTAAAAGTGCATAAGCAACATTTGGGACAGCTGGTATACTAAAACCTTCACTGGTCCAAAAACAGTAATATAATTGCCACAGTGATGTAATGATTAGGAACATAGGAACAGAGATAAGATCTTAAATCACCAAGTCAGCCTGCCTACTCTTGCTGAGCATAACCACCTCAGACAGTCTGGCTAATACAACTAATAAGCTGTTCTTCAAAACTCCTCCATGTTTTTGTCTCCATTACTACTATTGTTCAAAAGCTGTTGCAGAACATAAACCTCTGTAATTATCTGCCTACATTTACTTGTATCCATGTTATACCTGTGTGTTTTCACACCAGTTTTGTCCTGTGGACTGTGTAGCTCTTCCTCCTCCTGCTGTTCGTTCTCCACAAATATTTTAAAGGAAAAATCTTATAATCTTTTAAGGTTTCATTTTAGGGGTTTCATCAAACAAAGATCTTTCATTCTTCTCCCACTTTTTGACCACTTTAGAAGGCCTCCTCTGTTATTTTTTCAGTTTGAACTAATATCTTCTGAACATCAGGGATTGGGATGGTACTGGAGGAGATCCCGGTTTCTTGTAGATTTGTATGAATCTGTTTTCTCTACAGGAAAATCCTTGGTTATTTATTGCCATCCTATGGCCATTTAACACACCTACTTTCTCCTCTTCCTCAACTGTTTCCAACTGATAAACTCCCAGTTGACAGTAACGCGCATTAGCTTCCTCTCTATACTATTTATTTTCCTCCTTTTTCTAGTCTTGGAGCTCATCTGCATCTTTTGATGTGACATTCTGACTGCCCTACATATTAACAATGCACCATGAAACTGAGTCATGAGCAAATTTCATTAGCAGACTAACTTTCCATTTAGTTGAATAGTCCTTGGCTGTTTCTTTTAATGTGCCTTGCAAATATGAACGCAGTCCACATTGTGACAATTCCCTCTTCACCTTTATGCCTCTTAATATCTAGGACATAGCCTTCTTTGTTGATGACTACTTTCTTTTTCTATTTTTCGTAAGCATCTTACTTGTTTGCTAGCATCTTGGTTCATTGATTAGCCATTTATTCAGGAATTAAGTCCCTTCCAACAAGATTTCATCGTCTCGTTAGGGACAGGTTCTTGACACTGCAGTGCTTTAACCATGAAAAAAATACAGGTGTCTTTGGTTTTTACAAACCTAGCCTTCTTCCAGTTCACTTCTCAGCTGGTTTCAAAAGCAAAATCCTCTACTGCAGACATTGTTTGTTCATATCTACATGTAACTGAAACCAGATCATGATAACCTGAAAAAAAAAAAAAAAAAAAAAAAAAGAAAGAAAAGAAATCAAGTCTATTATAATATCATTTCCTTTCAAAACTATGTCTGAATCACATAATTATAGAATGTCTTGGTTTGGAAAGGACCTTCAAGATCATTGAGTTCCAACCCCCCTGCCATGGGCAGGGACACCTCCCACTAGACCAGGTTGCTCAAAATCTCATCCAGCCTGGCCTTGAACCCCTCCAGGGATGGAGTATCCACAGCTTCCCTAGGCAACCTGTTCCAGTGCCTCACCACCCACACAGTAAAAAATTTCTTCCTAATATCTAATCTAAATCTACTCTCTTTCAGCTTAAAACCATTACCCCTCATCCTATCACTGCACTCCCTGATCAAGAGTGCCTCCCCATCTCTCCTGTCACCCCCTTCAGGTACTGGAAGGCCGCTAGAAGGTCTCAGAGGAGCCTTCTTTTTTTTTCCAGGCTAAGCAAGCCCAACTCTCTCAGCTTGTCCTCATGTGGGAGGTTCTCCAGCCCTCTGACCATCTTCATGGCCCTGCTCTGGACTTGCTGCAACAGGTCCTGTCCTTCTTATGTTGGGGGTGCCAAGCAATATTATTCTGTGCATTTCTCTTGTGATTTCCTGGAAAACTCTGTTGGCTATCTTCTCCAGGAATAATAACACACTCATTGCAGTAATATCTGATCTCTTTCTGGCAAGAAAATCTTCCTAGTGATAGTCTTTCTGTAATGTTTACCTTCCTAATAACATGAGAGAGATCTCTGCCCATATAAAAATCCAAGCCTATAGCAGCTCAAGTTCTTTCCTTTTGTTTCACATACTCTGTGCAGCAGTGTACAAATCACTTCAAATCTCTGCTGAAAATTGACATACATTATTTTCTTAACCACTTCAGGAGCCTAGCTACAGTCTTGACTTATATTTATTTTTTCTTCAATTCAAGTATCTAATCTCTTACTTATGGTGCTCTTTTATCTATTACAACAGGAGCTGCAACTTGTTTATTTTTCCTAAGATAAGTGTAGAAATATCACATCTCCCAAACTTCTTATTTCTACTCTAAAACTTTTTTAATGGGTCTCAATGGCCTTATCCAGACATTTCTTTCCTGAGGTTTGAGGCTGAAGAAAGCATGTTCTTTCCATGAATACCTCTATTTTGTTGAATATCCCTGAATTGGCATAATTTAATCAACTAATTAGTCATCTCTCCATCTTCATTATCTTGTCCTCTCATTTTCTTTCTCAATGACCTGAAAAAAAATGATACTGGTGATCAAATGTGCCTTAGCATTGCCAAGCATCTTCTGTGGACTGACACAGTCATCCTGGAGATAGGATGCTTCTTGATGAATGATATTTATGAGAAATTGCCGAAATTGAATTGCCCAAAGATGTATGTATGGGAAATTTCAGATGGAGATATTGAAAATGGTTCCAGGTCACAACAGTAAAATTTCCAGAGTGAATTTTCCAGTGTATTAAGGTCAGATGAAAAATAGTGTAAAGGCTAGATGCAAGGCCTTCAGCTGAAATGTTGTAAACGTGGTCTGAAATAAAAACTGTTATGGTGTTCTACTTTCCAGTAGGAAACAAAAGTCAGTGAAGGTAGTAATACATAAGACAAGAAAGGCCTTGAAATTATTCTAACATCTACCAAAATGCTCATGCTTGTAAGATAAGCATAATATTTTACAATTTAAAAGTACAATCAGGTGAACTTCTTTCTCCCATATCCAGCAATTGCTTTCTCCATTTTCAAGAGTAGTAAACAAAGTTTGGAAAGTAAAATTGAGATTTTGTTTTGTTCAGTAATAAAAGTTGGTTGCTATTTAAAGATATTCAGAATGCTCACATAAAAAAATGAAAAGAAACAAATTCTCTGTATAAAATATTTTTATTACATGTTTGATAGTATATAACATATCACAACATTAAAGGATTAATTAAAGGATCACTTTTGTTTGCTCTGCACTATAAAATGCAATGAACAGCTGCTGTGATTGATTAATAACCAAAATAAAGATGAAACATTTTATCAGTCTCAAAATCCTTTGGTTACGTAGAAATAACAGATTAGTCCTACCATAAGCTATCAACAAATAGGTAGTGAGTAAAAGAAAAGAAGCTGAGCTGGATTCTGCTTTCAGTTTTATAGAGTAGGATTAATCTGAATTAATTCATCCATTTAATCTAAACTAGATATGAAGTTTTCCATTCACTACATAAAGTGAACGGAAAGAGACAGGCTCTTGGAGAAGGCAATTTATCCAGCTTTTCATAAACACCTGCGATTAGACAAATCATCCTCTGGAGATGCCTGTCTCCCTCATTGATTTGAGAGAGCTTAGACAGCTAGGTCAAAAGAGACACACACTTAAGATGGATGAAGACAGTATGATGTTCACATGTCCCTTTCACTCCAAGCATAAGGGTCAATTCCTACCCCACTGAGTTCAAAAGACTTCAGTAGCAACTGACCATCACTATACTTGCATCTTCTTCAAGGCAGAACTTTATTATTTTGTATAAAATACACTTAAAATGTCAAACTTTCCCACTCTGTCATTTTGGGCTGCCTTTTATACTGACATTTCCTTGACAATTCAGTGTTTCAGAGGGTACTGAAAGAGCTGCTCTTCTTCCCGAAGAAGGAAGCCTGGCAACTGAAACTCCTCTCAGGTATTCAGAGGTCAGTAAATGTTCAAGGTGATGCTTGCAGAAAGGAGTAGAGTGAAGACACGAATATGCCCATTCTCTTTTCCTCTCTGAAACTATTGCAAAAATTCTTATTCCTCACAACTGTCTGGTCTACTCTT
>NW_010135658.1:18090-26590 GCF_000699245.1 Pterocles gutturalis
TTCCCTCTGAACTGCTGGGTAGATCCAAAACAGAGTTCAAAACAGTCTCACATTTGATCTGTGTTATACAGATGCATAGGGATAAAAACAGTGACAGAGATTTGTTCTCTTACAGGGTTTGCTCCTGATTATCTTCTGAAGGTGTGATAGCTGCAGTTTTTGAAAAGAGAGCATAAGCATGAAGTGCGGGTGCTCTTTCCAAATATTTACTGTGCAATTTCAGTCAATTAATCACAGCAAATGAACTGAACAATTGTAGAGAAGGTGACCAAACACCCTAATTTTTGACTAGAGTCCTGAAGAAAGTCTGTATTGAGCATTAATTGTGGGGCAGAATAGATTTGGGTACCCCGATCTGGCATGACCCTAGAAGTGACCATAGACTTCTGCTGTGTCTGAATTTTTCGTGAAATTGAGCATCCGTCTCCTTCTTCTCCATCACCGACATGTTGTCAGAGTATTTATTAAAGATCATGAGAGCCCTTACACAACAAAGAAGGAATTCATATCTGCAAAGCCCTTTGAGATCCATAATTGCAAGAAAATGAGGCAAATGATTAACGATTGAATCTATTTTTATGGGTTGTTTTTTCTGTATTTTCCTGTTATTTAGTATTGGCCCAATGACATTCTCCAATGCAGACGTATTGTATCAGAATAAAATGGGACTGAAAAAAGATAAATTCTAGAGTAAATCAAACTCTGTGGAAGTTTTGACGTAGCAGATTCACATCAGAGATTTATTCTGGTTTACCTCCTTTTAAATCCATCATTGTATTGAGCCTGGAAATATCATATTGTCTAGAAGTCACTGGAAAATTGATAGATTCTCAGTTTACTGTATTTAACCTTATTTCTGTGAACCTATAATTCTTTATATTAATGACTGATCAGCAACACATATCTTAATATAATTTTTCAGTCTCCACTTGAGCACAAAAGAGACAGTTGCAAATTGCTCTGTTGGTTTTAGGTCATAAAAATTAAATATTACAGGGGAAACTTGGAACAGATGAATGCAGTTGCTGATGTCAGGTGGCAGGCTTGCACTAGTTTTTAAAATGGAAAAAAAATTCTCAAGACAAGTATGATGGTGTTGAATGGAGAGCTAAATATTTGTCAGCAAATGCCATAAATTTTCTTGTTAAAGTATTTAAGTAAATATTTGAAAATAAAGGATCCAGCTCTGACAGCTAAGTCTGGTCCCTCTCTTATTAATGAGATACAGGTAGATGTCTGCATTTTCTCTACATTAAAGAAAATGGATGAAAGACTTGTACAGACGACATGGGAGAAACCAAAGGCCAGGTAAGAGAGGCTGTAAGTCATGGTTGCAGAGAAGTCACGGAATGAAGTTTAACGAGAAAAGAAGCCTTTACTGTAGCTGCCATCATACGGCAAATTTCTTGTCCTCTGTGAGTGGTGTTTAATGACACAAATTATGCAAAGAAAAGGCTCTTCATCAGCCAAGAGGGCTGTTCTACCAGTTCTGCACCACACATGATACTTGTCTAGTAAGTTCTCTGAACTTACATGTTCAGAGAACTAAACTGGCAGAAAACTGGCAAGGTCTTTATGAGCACAGCAATAAGTCAAGGGGAGGCGTAGGAGTGAAACTGTTTTCAGAAGCAACTGTACATTAGATTGGCTTAATCACCCATCAAATCACACATGAAACTGCACTGGAACCCAGTGCAATATCTTAGGCTGATGCTAATGAAACAATGTGACCTGGAAAAGCTGTTATTTCAAAGGTGCAGGGTAGGGACGATGATACGCAGATACACTGGGCTGTTGCATCCCAGATGCTATCTGGGAAGCGCATGGTAGCACTTTCAAGGAAATAGTGACATACTAACTGAAGCAACGGTGTCAACTTGATGCTGCCAGAACATACCTAGTGGAGTTTTCCTTCCTTACTCTCTGACAATGGTTTTTCAACTTCTGGTCACTCCGTAGATGTTTTCTAAGATAACTAAGCAAATCAAGATTCAGTAGGCTCAAATTGCAATAATGAAGTTTGCACTACAAGGGAAAATTTAGCAGATTGAAAATCTAAAATATTAAAAATCAGTATTGTCTACATGAAATTCACAAGTGAGCCCCCTTTAGTCTGGTGCTTTAAAGGATATCCAGAGGTATCCAACATCTTTGGAATTTGATGAGAGGTAATTACCAGTCTTCCTGGGACTTCTCCTTGATTTGGAGTGGATAACTTACTACCCTGTAATGTTAATGTACTGAAATGCTCAGCGTATCCTGCGCTGACTTCAAAGGTAGTTTAATTCTACATGTGGAGTAAAAGATTTCTGTGGACTTTACTTCCATTCCCTACTACAGTGCCAAAACTGCAGGAAAGAAATGACTGCTTGTTAAGCTGCATAGAAAGCCCAGGTTAATAAGGATGAATGCATACATGACACTGAAAGAGTAGACTGGGATTTGACAAGAGGGGAACGTTGTACATTTAGGGTACTGTCTCTCACCAGCAAAGCTCCTCTGGTTCTGCACTGCTTTAAAGGCAATGATTACAGGTTCTGCAAGCAAGAGGGGAGAGGCATTTAAAGCATGAAGTAATTGTATAATGACAACTTGAAATCTGACCACCAGTCCTCTGTCGTTTCTATCCTATCCTCGTTTCTGTGGGGCTAAGAGGTTTATCCACTAAAGCTGTGTGCGAGATTTCGCCTGAGTGACTCCCACTGAACTGAAAAACTTCTGTGTTCTGCTTTGGTAACTCAGGGCCCAAAGATCAGTTTGATAACAAACAAGCAGCCTGGACTTTCTAGGGGTTATGGAGGTCATTTAAACAGACAGGATACAAGTAGATTTGCCGACCTGAGCACACAGCTACATGGGAGATGGCACAATACTGCTTGTATTGGGACTTTCCTGTAATTGTGCGCCTGCTTGGGAGCTTTAATATGAAACAGCATACTACAAAATTATCTTCTTTAAGAGTGAATGGTGTGGCAGAGTACTTACATTCCTTAGTTAATCTTCTCAGAGCAAAATCTTGCAGTAAATAGCATACTCTAGTTCAGAGATCTTTAGTAGTATTTTTCAACTATATCATCATTGTGTCTATTTTGTGTTTCTCTGTGGTGCATGCAGTGAAAACAGACAATGGAAAGATAATCTCTGCTTCTGCCAATGGGTGAACTAGAAGCCAGAACAGATATGTACCAAAAAAAGGTAGAAGCTACCAGGAAGATGACTGATGAGTGTATGGATAAGATTTAACCTTTGCTGAGATTAGGTTTACTTTTATTCTGCCTGTTTAAAATACAAATTTCTGAAGTAGATTTTGTTTCATGTGCCTGGTCTTGGAAATCTCTCCCCTAGTGTCTCTTCAGTCAGCAGTTCAGCTGAACACTACAAAATTCCCTGCGCTTTCTTCTTGTCCGTGCTGATGTTACCTTTCTGCTTTGCCTGCTTATAAGCAGGTATTTCTCACACTTCCTTCTGTTCAAATCAAAGCATTGCTGAAACTAGGGGATAAACAGTGAGGTGAGGTTTTGGAATCTGTAATGCTGTTTGTTATAAAAGAGCTCAGGATTCAAGGTACTAATTGTATCTTTAGAGAAGAATCTAACCAATTATGCATATTTCACTGCGGTGAGGCAATACACTATTGTGTGGGAAGCCTCAGGAGCCAAGACTGTAGGGGTTTTTTCTCTTCTTTCCAGTAACTCAGAAGAATAGAGAATCAAAACTAAGTGTTTTATCTAATTGTAACTCAGATAGTGAATTCAATGTAATGTCATATGGTAAAGGCCTACTATTTGCCTAACTAGGGATGTAGAGTCTGAGGGAGCAATGGAAGTGAGAGGAGATTGTATAGTCACAGTGCATATCAGCAAAGTTTGAATCTATTACTATAAATGTATTGTAAATTTTAAATGGATGGATTATAGCTATGTTTCTTATCTGGATGTACTTTATATATTCCAGTGCCAGACTCTTCAGATGTTCATTGCAACAAGGATGGAGCCTTGTGTCCCAGTGTTCCTGTATTGTCCTATACCTTTTCTGGTGGACAATGAGCTAGCAGTTTATTTCTTCATGTATGAATTTGTGTACGTGTGCACAAATAAATGAGATGATTGCTCAAAACCATCCCCATGTGCTTTTGTCTACCTAAAGATTGCCCAACTATAAAGATATTCCTTTATCTCCCAGTCTTGGTTTCCTCAGCCCTTCAGTGGTTTTCAGTTTTAATGCACAGTCTTTCAAGGAGTCTAAGATATACATAACCTTTTTCCACAAATCATTGAGTCTATTTTTCCTAGCTATTGTCTTTCCCTCAGCTGGATCCACTTCCCCACATCTCTCCCATCCATGAAGTTGTATCATTTCAAGGGAAACCATTGAAGCTTAATAGCCTAACAGAATGTTTCTTCTCTGGAAGAAATATGACCCTGGCAAGTGACAACGAATTCCCTAGAAACTGAGACATCACACCAGCCAGAAGTTGTGCAGTCACATTTCCCCCAGCTGCACACAATTGGAGGGATAGCTTGGCAAGGAGAGATGAAGTACTAAGGGCCTCAAGAAACCCAAGTATTTAGGGACTGCTGGCATTGCCAGCCCTGTTCTTCAATCCTGTAGATGTCAAACTAGCCTAGCATCTAAAACATTCAGTGGGGAAGTCTGAGAGATACTCCAGACAACTGAGCACTGAGTTATTGACAGTTATTAGCCTAAGCCCTGTTAGGATACACTCTGCTTTTTTTTCTTAAAAGCCAAACTCACAGGTTGCTCAAAACACATTTAACTGTCTGTAAGGCTTGGCACAACTATGAACCTCTTGTTTTACAAAACAGCTAGCAGTTGGGAGCACTAAATCCCTTACCTGAAGAAACTTGAAGTAACATTTCCAACTTCTGCACATTTGAGCTGTCTGACTTTTAATGAGATACATAAATATGTGCAGCTCTAAGTAATGAACTAAGTTGAGTGATGAGCTGCCTGAACATCTGCCTTCTGAACTTAGGCTAGATTTTTCTCTGTCCTATTCAAGAGGCAACTCTGCCTTCACTTTACTTTTCACTTAGCTGCACTGTGCAGAAAATACATTCAGTTATGTGAAAATAAATATCTGCAACAAAAATTTGATCTGTTCAAAGTAAAACAAAGCAAAGCTTCACTTTGAAAATAATGAGGAATGGACAGATATTCTTCTGGATTTTCAGAAAAATCAGGTTTGATTGGAAACCTGTAGTTTTCATAAATCCTCAGCCATGAAAATATTATCTTGCTTTGGGAAGAATACTATTCTATTCCTGACTCTCTGGTCCAATAAGTTCCCTCACAAGCCCTCACACATCTGCTTTAACTTAAGCGTCAAAACTTAGATGCTTCTGTTACAAGCAAGTGCCTCTGGATGGCAGTTCATCTAATCTTAAAATAGGCATATATGGTAAACCAGAAAAAAAAAAAAACCCTCTCCTGTCCATGTTTGCAGTTCAGCACACATCCAGCTCAGCATTTTTGTCACTTTTGTCACTTTTTTACAATATGGATCATATTGTATCAAACCCTCAGTGTGATTGCCACCATTCATTAGAGTTAGAAGGGGTCATCTGCTCAGCACCCCTGGTATGTCTGGGGAACTGCTTTGTTGTGAGACTTACACAATGCTGAAAGTCCCTGCTCTGCAAAGTGTCTGCTGATCAAAGGTGGAAGGGTTCAACCCAGAGGCACAGACCATACTTTATGGAATTTATGGACATGCAAAACTGTGACTTCTTGCTCCAAAGAGCATCACAACAAGGCTGCTAAGGAGGGTTCCTTGGGACCTTTTTCCCTGATGTAAACACTTCCAAACCAGACATGAGAATATCATATTGCCTGATATCCTCTAAGCTGCTCATGCTCGAGGAAATATTTTTCTTCTGCTTAATTAAACAGCATCACTATTTCCAAGACAATAACTCTCTTTACAATAACAATGTTTATGCTCTCTTACCCTTCTCTGCACCTTCCAAGTCAGACCTATTTGTGTGATATTTACGACTGAATTTGTATTTCAGTGTTGCCAACTTTTATGGGCTCGTGTCTTCCTAAACTAGCAATGTAATTATAACTGTCTACCTCCTGGTATTTATTATTAATATGAATATAATGAAGTGGGTGATTAAGCAGTCACTGGTTACTCCTGTAATCACCAGACCAGCCCCCCAAGGAAACTGGGTTCAATAACATGTCACTGGAATGATAAAATCTTAATGAGTCATCAATGAGATGCAGAATTGTGAGGATCAGCACAGTCCAAGTCCTGTTTATCATAAAAATGAAAGGAGATGAAGCTGGGTGAGGAGGAGAAACAGCACAAAATGCATAGACAGATATTTAGTTGGTGTGACTTGCATTACCTATATTAGACCTCTGAAAAATAAAACCTGCTGAGGATCTGCCTCTCATCATTAACACAGTAGCTGCAAAATCTTTATTTTGGTATACAGTCCTGTTTTCACACTTGGCTCCTGCCTGACATCTACATTAATTCAGAGCATGTCAGAGATGGCACTACCTCCTCCCTACCTACCCCCTATGCTCACTTCCCCATCCTCCTTTCTCAAAAATTGTCTGTGAGAGGAAGTGATTTACAGAAAAAGAGCTTCCAAACCCTCTGGCATCTTGGATCTGCTTATACAAGCTTGTCCTGATTAATTCAAAATTCTTCTTGTTCTAATAATCCTCTCATTTCAAAGCTTCTTTGTAGTTCCTTCACAATCTTTTGTTGGCATGCAAACTAGCAACCTCAGGTGTGGATGTTTAACTTTTTTTGTTCTCCCTTTTTTCAAAATCTTACAGGTTTGGGGAGCTGTGATATGCTCTAGATTTTTCTTCCCTGAATGTATTCTTCATGCTATTAATAATTCACATTCTGAAGAAGGGAGGGGGGGGAAAAAAATTACTCAAAGCCTTGTTAGACATAAAGACGTGACAATGCTTCCGGAAGGAAGACTGCAGGTCAAGTTCAGACTTGGGAAAAGTGGCTGCAACTCTATTGAACTACTTCCAGATTATTCATAACATCAAGGCAATATGTCAACTACTCGATAATGTATCCTACTCCAACCTTCAATTAATCTTTTTATTCTTAAGTATTTAGCTTGGAAAGTCACGCAATTTAATTTATCAAGAAGGTAATAAACAGTGAGTCATAAGAATCAGGAGCTAGGTGATTAGGTGTTTAGTTTTATGGTTTATTATTTATTTAAACTGGATTTTGATGAATTATTGAAGCTTTAACATTGCTCCTTTTTTTTTTCAAAGTATTGTTGAGATTTTTTTTCTGAAGTGCACAGACGGTTACCTAAGAGCTGCATATGACATGATCTAAGGCACATGCACTTTCTTCAGTCATCTGATATTTTGGTACTTCATGCCCTTGAGGCACAGCTGTTATTCCCACTATAAGCAAGGAATTGACGCAAAAATAAAAACAAGGAACAATTCAGGTACCTAAATCTAGATGCCTAGTATTTTCTCAGACATCTTCAGCTGTCCAAAGCATCAATGCAAGAGCAGTTAACATGACACAGGACCTATAGGAGACAAATCTTTCTGCAAGCAGGGTAAGGTATTCCAGAATCTCTGCATTGGCACTATATACCTGTGTTCAAACACATTATTTATTCCCACATGGTCAAGTGACCACACCTATATCAGGTGATGCACAGTAACTCTGTGTGTGTGTACATGGTGTTCCTCACAGCAGGGGAAGGTATTTCAGCTTAACTAATGGGCGAAGCCAATCTGCATGAAAACTTCACAGAAATGTGCATAAGTAGGGTAATCAGCTCACCCTCTGTAGCTAGTGAAAGAGAGAAGTAAATAACATTAGAACTGCAGATCTAACCTACTATAACTCATCACCCTAAGTCTGGTATATGTCTCCACCATGACAAACAAAACAAGTGGCATCTGATGACCATGGCTGGCACTAATGTGTGGCAGAGAATAACCATTCTGTTATTTAGTTCAGCATATTTAGAGCTTTCTTTTTGTTTTAAGTGGCACTGTTACAGATTTGGTTTTTGTATTGCAAACCTGACAGCTGAAAGCAAAAACAAACCTGCTCCTGATTCATGGCAGCAGACAGTAGGTTTTACAGGTCCAAAGTGCCTGTGTGAACTGGCAGATTCCTCCCTTTGCTTCCCATCTCCCAGTTATTCCCCATAGTTCAGGATACATATTCTTCGAAACTAATACATACATAAGATACCTTTGCACATTTATTTTTTCTGGTGGGTTCAAGAAGCTGTCTGCCTTAGGATTTATGAATAAAGATGAGAGACTGTGCAATTTCCTTTTATAAAATGTAAGTCTACAAAAAAAGTGGGAAAAGTAAGTAGTTACTGTTCCCTACGAATCTTGTTGATCAGTGTCATGAATTATGCATGTATCCCTCCTGGGTCCAGTGTCCTCTGGCATTTCTTAAGCAGTAGTTCAATATTTTCTACCACTCTGATAAATCATTCAATAGGGA
>NW_010135658.1:26601-30606 GCF_000699245.1 Pterocles gutturalis
TGATTCTTGAGCCACTGTTAGGAGGCACTGACTGATGTGGTTTGTCGAACAGCTTAGTTTTACATTCCACAGCTGAAAGTCTGACATTCAAGTCTTTATAGTCCACCAAGGTCACAGGGACATCAGAGTTGTGAAGTGTGCTTTCAGCTTCTCGGATGCTAGGAAATGGCTTGAAATTCAGCAGGAAAAAATTCATCTGCTCCAGCGGAGGCACAGGTTTTTCTGATGTTTTTTAAATCTTTTTCTTTACAGAGATATGAGATAACAATGGTGTCCCAAGAAGCTGATATTTCTTTCTTAAAGGAGAATTAAGGGTCAGATATTTCTATAATGTTCACAATATCTCTGATAAAAACTATTCAGTGAAAATAACCTGGGGCTTTCTTTTTAGCACCAAATCTATTCTAGACATGTCTTCTATATAAGTTATGAAAAAGATTGTGCAGGACTGTTGGAGGAATTCTGCTGTTCATAGATTATGGGTTAACTAAATATGCTTTACAGAAAAATAGTATGGTTCCATTTCAAAGTGAGTGGTTGTAACCCAACTCTGAAGACTAACAGTTTTTTCCCACTGATATAAAATACAACTTCCCTTTAGTTCCCAAAGCTAAGTGAAATAACAAAGTAACCATGCTAAATACATCTTGATCTCTTAAATGAATTTCCTCTTTCCATATTGGAAATCCATCTGTTCTGTATTTTATTTGAGGCTCTAAGAAGCAAGTTTACTACAGAGAGATTATTTGTTGGATATTCAAAGCAAATGAACTTCAAATACAGTGTCAGGAGCATTCATGACAGACAGAACTGGAAGGATCACATTGTTTCCATCAGGAAGCAAAGATGAGTCTTGTACTCTGTGCATCTACCCAGCCAAGTGTCACAAAGAACAGTCACAAAGAAAATTTGGCAGATAAGGTAAAAATGTTCATAAAAACTCTCTGACAAATACATCCAACTAGTGTGAAAGCTTTATTTCAAAGTCTCAAAGAGCATAAAATACATTCTGCATTTCAAAATATTTATGTGGAAGTATAAAAAAAACTAATGTCAGAACTAAAATCTTTCTCCTGGGAGCATTCTGATAAATAGACAGATCTGAAGATGATGCAAGGGGATAAAATTGGCATGAAAAAAAAATAAATTAATGGCTGTAAATAATGTGGAGGATGTGCCAACTATCCCCTGCCTTAAAGAACAGAAATGAGAAATTAAAGAAAAGACTCTCCAACTTCTTAAGGCTAGGAGTGTAACAGATGAGAAGTTCCATAAGGCCTTCACCCCATTTCTAACACCTTGCAGTCAAGGTATCAGCCTCACATCCCAGTGCAGGAGCTTCCACAGTGCCTTCACACCAGCAGAGCCATCCTGCAAGTCTCACATTTGACAAACTTCTTTATGTCACTGTTGCTGATATCTTTGTTATGCTTTTGTCCTGGTGCTCATTTCCTATTTTTATATCCAGCTGGGGAAAGATCTTGACATGCACACACCTTCCCAATATGTTACATGGCTGCTCGTTAGTACACAGCAGGGAGCTGATCATAAAGAATCCCAATTCTCTTGGCTCTCCAAGAGACGTATGCTGTGCGCAGTCTGGGGAACTGAATTGTCCAAACTAATGTAGTGATCCTAAAAAGCAAGATGGAAAAGGAGCTAAATTGGGGTCTGACATATTGGCACGTTGGCTCTGAATCCTCAGTCTGACTGTGCAAGCTCTCTGTTATATCATTTTAAGTTTGCTAGCTTCCTTCTAAACTGCCGTCTCTGTTACGTTTATAACCTTACTCAATAATAATAGCAGAAAAATAGATGGGGATTTTAACAGCAGCTGGGAGTGAGTTTTTTTCCTTCTTTTCTATTTCTGGAGGCTATAGGAGTATTTGTTGAAAGTCTCTCTCTTCCTCTTTGATTTTTTACTTTTCTTTGTTTGTTTTGTGTTGTTGTTGTTGTTTTCCTGACATGAAATTTGTCCTCAGAATTGAATGATATCCCTCACAGAGAGCTATCATGAAATTAAAATTCTTCATGTATTGTTTGACAATATGTTTTCCTGTGTATCTGAATGGTGCAGAAAACTCTCTGGACAGTCATCACCCAGATCCAACTGTTACCCTAGGACTGAGTACAGAAGAAACAATGAGGCCAAGGGATATTTATTTTCCTTCCAAAAGGGTGCAAAGAGAAACAGCTCATCAGAAAACCTGTCAAAAGAGGAATTCTTCTCTTCTTTTTCTTTCTTTGTCAGTTCCTCAAGTCACTTTGACACATTTTGATTGCACTTAAAGTTTCATCCAAGAAACTTGGGTTTTGCCATTTCATTGGCAGTTAAAGGATGTGCAGCTCTAGTTAAAACTGAGCTCTGCAGCACTACCAAACACCACACAGTCCTGTGGTACTGCACTAATTGCACAGTTCTCAGTTGCTCACACAAAAGGATGGCAGCGCTGGAAGCCCAGCTGCTGCTCCCAAGTCCGCAGGGTGTGCATTCACACCATTGAGCAGGTGCTTATCCACAAAACCAGTAAACCATCATGAATTTTTTCAAGTCATTTTTCTTAGACGTTGATGCGGAAGGAAGCTAACATGTGAACCTAATGTCACTAAAACACAAGAGAAAATCTCTCCAGAAAAAGACACCAGAGTGCCAAAGGTATGCAGTTGTTTTAATGGCTTTGTGAACTATTCTGTTCCTAAAATGTGAGATGCTTAGCAGAAGCACTTGACAGTTTCCTTGTTTATCTCAGTGTACCCAGTAAAGGTGGGATTTTAAAAAGACCCCAGAGGAGTGAGGGATTCATTGCATCTCATTTGCCATCTAAGACTAGGTGTTTGCTTAAGATAATCATCTAAAGCCAGTGGAGAGAGAGAGGAACTGATGGATACCAAATCCTCCCATCACATCTATGATACTCATCCTACCCAAGAACTACTTTGTTTACTTGCTTGTTTTTGATTTAAATTGTTTAATCAATTGTATGATACAATTTCAGAAGTGAAAAAAAGTGCCTTGTCTTTTCAAGGTAGGATATCAGCCGTCAGTTTTGTGTTCTTCTCTAGCTTGTATACTTAGGTTTGGGGGAAGAACATCTGCTCCTTATTATCATCAGCTATTCAAAATCTCCTATGTTAGCTCTTCAGAGCAAGAGCAGCTTGACTGATAGCCCATTAGATCAACAATGTGAGTCAATTTTACCGTTGAAAAAAAAATTTACTCTTGAAAATAGATTTCTTTATTTTCTCTGTCAAAGCACTTATTCAAATAATAAATAAAAATAAATGTCACTCGCTTTCAGAGCAAATGTAACCCAACATGATATTTTTACTGACACTCACATTCAAGTGAAATTTATGCTTAGCAAAGAAAATTGGAAATGAAACAGGATATGAATACAAAAGTATTTGTAAAAATACAAACAAAAAGGAGCATCTAATGGTACTATTCTGGACGTCAGAACAACTGAACAGTGGATCATATTCTCAGTTTATTCTCAGTTTATTCTTTCTATGTAGCGAACACAGAGCCCCACTGAAGATGGCACCTTGCAATTTGGATTTGAGTCCAAGGCTCTAGCTGTCACCTTCTGGTCTTTTTTGTCCATATGTGATTCTACACTGAACATTTATCAAGCCATTTTCTGTTTAGGAGGCACTTTCTATGCAAAACACATCACAAAGTCCCAAAGAATGAAAGAGAGGGAACAGAATGTTGGTGACAGATTAAACAGTCAGAAGACAGTTGTGTAGTGTGAGAAAGCACTGAAAGACTTGGCTGAAGACAGAGGTCTTTAACTTTAATTTAGCTACTTGGAGACACGTGGCAGGGAGAACTTGAGGGCTCTGAGTTGGTCAGGTACAATTCTGCGGTCAGGAATCCAGCCTGGAAGGGTGGGGAAGGAGCCTCTTCCCATTTGGACTCACATGAGAAGGGCAGAGAAGACACACCCAGGGAAGCAGTTTTGACTTCTGCTCGTGGCTTGAGCATAAACACATGGAAAGAGT
>NW_010135658.1:30637-31757 GCF_000699245.1 Pterocles gutturalis
GCCACATCCCAAACGATTGGGCTGCTTGGAGGTTGCCTGAAATATGAAATGAGAGAGAGATCCTAAAACATTCAAATGGGTAGTAAATGGTAGAAGGGAACATAGTGTTTGTAAAAGGTCCACTTCCAGTCATCATCTGACAGTCTCTCCATTCAAATTTGGTGTTTGATATCCGTAGATGACAAAATGACACCATGTGCTTTGCCTGTTTCAGAGCCCTGAAGGACAAGGTGAAATGCTTCAGCTGAGAGATGGGCACCTATGTCATTCCTCCTGTGGAAGAGGAGATGGGGAAAGAGAAGAAGACATCTTTCATCTCACACCAATTGCTGTCTCCTTTTACCACAACCTGCTGGGGCCAGCAAAATGAACAGCAAGGCCACCTGTCCTCAGAGCTCTGCACTCTGCTCTGTCCTCTCTCTGTCCCTTTTCTTTGCTTCCCACCTCCTGTGGAAGAACCAGTTTCAAGAAGATTTCAACGAGCCTTGCTTGCTCTAAATCATCCTCTCCCCTCCCCTTCCCAAATGTCATTTTCAGTGTGGCTTTCTTGAAGGGACAAAAAGTATCCAGACATTCTGGGAAAGATATGGGTGTATTCAGACCATTTGGGTTATGATCGCAGGAAGGGATATTACAAAATCCATCATCAGAATCTAGTTCACAAAAATCTGTTTTTCATTTGGCTAGGACATTCATTTTTAAATTTCTTGGGGATATAGCTCATGATTCCTGCATGGAATGAGCCCAAATTCTGTAAAGAAACCCAAACCAACCAACCAGCCAAACCCTCCCCCACCTTACACATTTCTGCACGTAAATAAATGGGTTTGATGTCAAACTACACTTAAAGAGAAAAGTTTCCCAAGCCTGTGTTCAGATATGGGGCCCCCAACATAAAAAAGACCTGGACCTGTTGGAGAGAGTCCAGAGGAGAGCCACGAAATTGGTCAGAGGGCTGGAGCACCTCCCCCGTGAGGACAGGCTGAGAGAGTTGGGGTTATTCAGCCTGGAGAAGAGAAGGCTCCGGGGAGACCTTATAGCGGCCTTCCAGTACCTGAAGGGGGCTACAGGAGAGATGGGGAGGCACTCTTGATCAGGGAGTGTAGTGAGAGGGGTAATG
>NW_010135658.1:31836-34967 GCF_000699245.1 Pterocles gutturalis
GCGAAGCTGTGGATGCCCCATCCCTGGAGGTGTTCAAGGCCAGGCTGGATGAGGCTTTGAGCAACCTGGTCTAGTGGAAGGTGTCCCTGCCCATGGCGGGGGGGTTGGAGCTTGATGATCTTTAAGGTCCTTTCCAACCCAAACCATTCTACGATTCTATGATTCTATATTTTTTTAACAGGTTGAGGGAACAGATAATGAAAGAAGTAGGGCTGCTTATATCTGAAATCCTTAAATCATGACTGAATTGGAAACTTGTTTTCTACCTTACCCCAAAAAGAAATAAAATTTCTTATCTGATTGTGTAGAAGACACAATTGAAAAGACCGTATTTTTAAATTTATTTCATTATTTCTTATCCTGTGTCTTTCTCTCTCCCTTTCTCAGTCTTGCTTTCTTTCTGGAACTGGGTGGATATAAGAAAACCTTTGTGTCAAAACTGTTGTCAAAATCAATGTATCTACATAAATATTTTGGATCATTAGAGTCCTGTTGAAATACCCATACCTTTCAGTCTTACGAATAGGGCACCGTGGTTCTTGTTTCTCCTAAAAGGAGCCTACACAACTCATTAGGAAATTTGTCAAAAAATTGCTGCCGATTGCTGGCAGTGCTTCAAAGTGTCACATCACTCACACAGCACCATCCTTAGCACATTCTTGCCGAACGCTGAAATGAAGCCTCACATTTATCATTATTTTTTCTGCAGGGATACATTCTGCTAGTCCCACATGCAGTAGATGTAGGGCTGATGTTTGATGCATGGTTGGGTGCAGACAGGCTGTAACCATGGAATTTCTTCCTTCCAGATATTTCATTACTCCAGTGGGTAAATATCTCTGCCTAAAATCGTTCCTCCTCTGTCATGGTACACGCACGGGCAATGTGCAGCCATCTGCACATCCACGTACCCTCCTGCCTGAGTCCTGGATTTGCAACCCTTATCCTCTTCTGTATTAGTGCTGTTATCAACAGTTCAATACAATATAAATTATCTCTCTCTGCATGGAAAGTTATTCTGAGTTTGAAGAAAATGGTTTAAATTATATTTTCATTAGGAAGTGTTGAAGCAGGACATGTTCAAACAGTTGAAAAATCTAACCCAAATGATTCTTTCCCATAAGAAAGTTTCAATGATTTATAAAAACAAACAAACAAGAAAAATCCAAACAGCTCAGAAAGCTCCAGCGCTAGCATAGATTTTAATGAAGGAATCGGTGAATTAGGCTTCACGCTGCAGTTCCTCAGAGGTCTGATCCACACTTCTAGATCAGAATCAGGAAAGATGTAGGAGCAAGTAATTTTTTCCTTATAATTCTCTTTCAGACCGACAGGTTATATATTTGAGGACTTTGATATTTGGATGATATATAACTAGCCATATCAATAATACATGCAATCTCCTTTAAAATATGTCTCAGGTGAGTGGTCTCACTTTGTTGTTCTGGTGCAAAAATTGCATCCTTGGGGTTCAAAGCAGGAAACTTTAAGGCAGCTAGTTTTATCTGCACATAGCAATTATGTGTGTTATGTGACAGTGTACGCATTTCAAGCTTAAATTGATGGAAAACCTGGACAATGAGTTTACTTATCTGGGAAGCTAAGAAGCACCCTCTTTGCAGAGCTGTCTGCGGCACTGGAGAACGCTGTTGTCGCCCACCTGCTGCAGGTGACAGCTTGTCCCCTGAGCTCTCGTCCTGCAGAAAAGTTCTCAGCTGAGCCAGCCCTGGCCACCGTCAGTGGCTGCCTGACACCAGCTCAAACTGTGGTTTAAAGAGATTAACGAGGACTTCTGCAACGCCTTTCTTTAGCTGAGCTCTCTGAGCACAACTTTCAGTCTGGGCTCGGGGGAGGGTGTCTGTCTGTCTGGGGGTTAAAGAGTAAACTTTGCTAGGCTAGGAAGATGAGGAAATGAGTCCATCTCTTTTCTTCTACCGAGGACAGAAAATGTCAAAAAAATCTTTCTCTAGCCTATTATTTGACTGACTGGCAAGAATATGTGTTTGGGGACAAGCTTTGAAATCACTTTCAATTTCCCTTTTCACACTGGATTTAGGCTCTGAAGGGCATCTTCTCAGCATGGAAACACCTTGGCAGAGCCCTCTCCTGTAGAGGCTCTGTAATTCAGCCAAACCTTTTTCATCAGTACCCTTCTACCATGGCTGGAAACAGCATGAGCCAGCAAAAGCAGGTGTCTGTCATTGTGGACCCAGGTTTTTGCCAGGATAACTAAAAGGGTTTGAGGCTGCGGGGCTTCTTCTCTACACCTCTAACTGACATGGTTTCACGGTTTTGTTGTTAGACCTTTGTGTGGTGACCATGCAAGTGCTGATGGATGGGGCAAAAGGACTTGGCGGGGACAGGCTACAGTGATCTTCCCACCACCCCCAAGGCTGTCCCCAGGATCCCTCTTCCAGCTTGTGCCTCAGCCGTTCCTGCAGCAGCTGCTGACTTCTGCATGATCTGCAGCACAGCATGCAAAACTAACCCCCAATCAGCTCTGTAAATTGTGATGATTTAACAGTTACAGCATGAAATGGCTGAAATTCCTCTGTGGTGAGGGGAGAGAGAGAGAGTCAGGCTCCTCCAAGGGAGGGACAAGGCTGTCAGTTCTCATAGCCAGCATCTGGTATGTAGATACTTAATTCATTTGGGCACTTTTGAACTTTTTAACCTGCATGCCCAAACCTGCCCCCAGTAGAAGGAAGGAATTTCAACAGAGCTTGAAAACAGCCTGTGTGAGAGAAGCATCCAATTGATTTTTGTGCATTTGCCTGCCCAGGTACAATGGATTTCTGATATACGTTTGAAATCAGTGCACCAGAAAGAACCCAGTGGCCTTTGTACTGGCATGGCTGTGAAGCCCCAAGACAGCATGGAAGCGGGCTGACCTTCTGCTCCTTTTGAGCTGGTCCTTGGATGTGCAGCAGCTGCCGTACCGCTATTCAGGCTGCTCCATGCTTTTCTGCTGACATTTTTTTCCAAGATGTATCAGTTCCAGGAAGAGAGAAATTCAGCAAAATGAGGGCAAGTGTCACTCATACTCAGCATTAGCAATGTAGGGGAAAAAGTGCCATAAAAGTCAATATTATGACACATAACAACACAACTAGATGGCTGATCTATAACTG
>NW_010135659.1:0-13704 GCF_000699245.1 Pterocles gutturalis
CGGTTGCTTTTATCTGCAGGGATTTTTTTTTTTTATGCCTTCAATTTTTGGTGTCATTGGTACTATTGTACACGATACTGCTTTTTTTTTTTTTTTTTTTTTTTTTTTTTCCTAAAAGCTTTTAAAATGTAATATTACTAATTCCATCTCCGTAATCTTTGGAATTGCACTTCATTGATCTAAGAAATTTCCTTTTTCCTCCAGTCTTCTTCCCAGATTGTTGGTTTTAGGAAGATGTGATGGGAGGAAAAAGTGCATCCAAAATCAAAGTAGAAACAAGGGGTAAGAGGCCTTTTATTTAAGACTAAACCTTTCATTTAGTTAACTTGGGATTTCTACTGACCTCATAGTGGTATATGTGAATCCTGATTATTGTATCTGCTTGCTACTTCTTCCCCCTGCCCCGCTGCTGAAAATAGACTAATTCTGCTCTTATATATCTTATGCAGTCGATAAGCAGATGGAATCGGAGGAGTCTGCAGACGAAGAAGGGGGGAAGAAAGCAGTTCGCTTAGTAACAGACCTCAGTCAACAGAGCCTGGGAGATGAGGAGAATGGCGAGACTTCTCCAGGTACCTTGCCACCCTAAATGATTGTGATGGGAAGTGTGGGCTTACCAGCGTGTACAGTAGCATACCTGTATCTGTCCTTTCCCTTTCCTGTGGCTGCGCAATGGTAGTATCAATGTTAGTGAACAGCATGAATAAGCCCTAGAGCAATCTTCCTTAAAAATAAATAAATGATAGTGTTATCATTGCTAAAATAAAGCTGCCTTCTTTTTATGGAACTGTTGATATTAGACCTTTGGTTTTTTTCTCATTTATTTATCCATCCACTTCTCTTTGAAATCGGTAATATCAAAATGCAAAACACCTTTATTCATACTTTTTTTGTGGAAACATAGTAACTTTATGTGGAAAGATGCTGAAAACATTCGTTAGAAATAAATATAAGCAACTTTTCATAATTCTCCTTTAGCGTATATAATTTTTTACCTGAAGCATTGCCAGATTTCTTTGGAAGGTAACGACAACTACTTCTAGATAGACTGAAGGAAGCTGTCAATTTTTTTTTTTAATTTAAAAATTCTAAGACATATCAAAATTATATCTGTTTGAATCCTCTTCACTTTAAACTTTTGCTACCCTTTATTTTGTATTAGACTATTGGGTAGAAATGTTTACAGGCATTTTTGACCCTGTGTGTGTTTGATGGAAGGGTTTGCTTGCATAGAATTTGTCAGAGCAGATTAATTTCTGAAGATATATGGCAATATGATCTGGGCTTTTGGTGCTAGCTAACCATCTGAGTGGTAATAGCATCTTTTTTGATAGAGACGTTCACGTTGTTATTATTGGTCTGGAAATGGCAGTGAACTAATACAGCAAATTTTCTGCAGCAAATTTTAATCCTTCTTGACTGTGCATCTGCTGCAGATCCCTTGTAATCCTAACCTTGCTGGTTAGAATTTGCAAAAGTATTTTCCAAACTAGTAAATAATTATGAGAATTTTAAATCTCATCTCCTGACTAAAGGAACTCTATCTAGGTCTAATTCACTGCTGATTGTAAAAAATCCCTGTATATGAATGTAAAAATGCTGTGATGATGTCTGTAAAAGTGTAAGAGCACGCCTCGCAAATGGCACATCTCGCGCACTGTGTGATCGATACAACCACGCAGATGAGTCAATCACAGTTTTTCTTTGCATGCATGTAACGTTGAGTGTCCGTGCAGCTGACGTAACTTAGCTGTGCGCTTGAGGTTATATTTTGTATGCTGTTCCCCCAGGAATTATAATATCAGAGAAAATACTTCAAGTGACGTACTTTTATTCCAGTGAAAGCAAGAAAAACACATTCAGATTTGGTCACTGAATTATGTTGGATGCTATTCAACGTAATGACTATATTGTTACTACTTCTTCCAGACTGCTAGGATTCAGAAAACTTCCACTAGGGCAGAAACCAAGCAGATCATAATTTTGGAACATTTGAGTTAGCGTCCACAGACAGTTTGAGTTTCTCAGCTGAAAGGAAAATTAGGAGTTTTTCACATTTTTCACAGAAGATCATAAATAGAAAGAGCTCAAGCAGCTGAAATTTCAAATTCATCATTTAGAATTAGCTATGTATGATATTTTTCATGCACATGCGGCTAAAAAAGTGTAATTAGGCTTCTAGTTGCTTTGAATGCTTGTCGTACTGTCAACTTATGTAACTGAGTAACTCCTGTTCTGTACTGCGGAATTTGGGTTTCCTGAATGTCGTATTTTTTTTCCTACATCTGCAAAGCTGCGTAGCTTGCAGGCATGGGTTACACAAAAAATTTGCTTAAGTAACTCCACCACCAGAGCAATGTGTTTTCCCCTCGAGAAGCCTGCTGCGTTAAAAATCATGGACTAAAGCGCTGTTTGCGTACCTATTGCACGCAAGTGAAATTACAGTTCTGTTTGTAAAGTGATTGTAGAAGGGTCAGTTTAGGGTGTTTTACATCCACTTGGTTCATAAATAAAATTGTTGGTTGACAATTCAGAGGACTGTAAATGTGCTAGAACGATGTTTTTTCTCTTCTTTGGGAGAAAATGTACTTTAACATTCACATACACATACATATTCTTTTATGAGGGTTGGCCTTATTACATCAATGCTAGTGCCTCTGCGTTCAGTTTTAAACTGCTTTTATTTCAGTGAACTCGATACACGTATCCTGTGCGATTTGGTTTTGTGCCTTCGAACTTGTGTGCTTTTCTCCCCACACTGGCTCAACCAGGACTGGTCACTCAGAGCCGTATGGCAAAAAATATGAGGAGGGGATGTTCTTGTATTGATGAAGTTCCTTCACGCTGAGCTACCCTTTGACAGATCCCAGAACAGAGTATTTAACACACTGCCAAAACCAAGTGTGTATAAATGGTCTGTAATGGGCACTACAATGAGGGTGTAATGCCAGCCAAACAAGGTCAAAGAATTTTTTTTTTACTTGAATCTTCTTTTTTCAGTTGAATGTTTTTTGTTTTTTTTTTTTTTTTTACTGAGTGCATGACTGGCTTTAGTGTTGGACAACTTTAAAGTTTGAAAAGGAGAAGTTCCTTCACCATGAGCACTAACTTACTGCTAATACAACTTAATACAAGGGGAAGAGTTTGGGTTTTTATGTGATGTCTCAAATAACTCTTGTGCCAAAGTTGGGCTGCGTTCCTGTTGGCTGTGAATTCAGCTAGGGTGCTTGTTTGCCTTGGAGCACTGTATGCTTGCAGCCTTTTTCACCCTAGAGACAGTTCAAAGAGATGCAGCCCTGGTTGCAGCAGAGTAGGGTATCCTACTCCTCAGCTGAAGTTCATAGCTCCTGATCTGGATGAAAATATGAAAATTCCAAGTGTTGCCCACTGCTGAAATGCTGACAGGCATAGGTATGCATGTCAGTTTTGGTGACATTTGTGTGCCACCATTCAGTGTCACTAAGCCTACGAGCTCATTTCACATCCCCAAAATATAATTTGTTCCCTGCTAATTTATGCTCTAAAGAATATTAAAAGAGGAGGGACAGAAGATTGCTTTTCAGTCTTACCTTTTGTGAGTCAGGTCAGTTCGTGCTCTTTCCTGTTGGAATGCCCAGCAAGAGCAGTAGCCCAAACACAGCAAGGTAAATGATGGTGTGGGGAGGTGTCAAAACCTTGGAGCTTGATGGCAGTATTAAAAATTGTAATGCTTGTACTATTAATCATTACAATACTACTTAAAATGCCAAGTATCAGTAGGAAAAACACTCAGTAAGTATAGGGGACATTTGGCATTCAGAAGGCTATAAAAATAGTCGTTACTTCTGGGTTACTGGAATGAGCTTGCATGCAGTGATGCAGGAGTTCATGCAAAGCCTTTGGGATCTGACTGTAATTCAAGTTCCTCATTTTTTTGGTAGTACATATAGAAGCTACACATATGAAGCAGAAAGAGGTTGCATTTTGTATGTCCACTTTGCAAAGTTGAATTAGACTTTCTTTGGAAATTGATTCAACCAGCATCATTTTTGTCTGCAACAAATGGGAATCACTCATGAATTATTTAGCACAAATTTATCCAGTAAGCTTTGCTCCCTCTTGTGCTGTGATAGAAGCACAGCAAACGTTGGACTGTCTTCCAGAGCTATAAAGGCATTTCCCAAGAAAATGTATGTAGTGTGATAAACAGTGTTTTCTAGCATATTAGTGAGTTCAGTCAAGCAAAAGAAGGGAGATCCAGGCAAAACTGTGCACAACAGGGACATAAACTGGTGGTATTTATGAAAGAAAAGCTGAAGGATGGGAATGCAGAGATGCTTGGTCATTCCTGGCACTATCGCTAGACAGTTTAGATTCTTTCTTGGCAATGTTGTATTAGGTTGTTGGAGGAGCACAGACAATTTGGTTGGTGTATCTTCAGAGGGATGACAGCCCTCAGTGTAAAGAAAAGGAATCCTGCCCGGATCAGTGTTAAGCCTGCATTCTTCAGCAGCCACACAGGCAGGCTGGGGAAGGTGCTGTTCTTGCTGTCCTTTGCATCTAGGCATGAAATTCTGTTGTTAAGGAAGCTTTTCTTTTTTTCACAACTAGCTGTCACGATGAAAGCCAAACAGGTGAATTGTATTTTTAATGCAGCAGAATATCTGAACTGTGCATTTCATGTCGTTCTTCTGAGGAGCATGTGCTCCCTTTGGCTCCCTGGATGTTAGCCATTGTTATCTTGCCTTTAGCTATCAGGTAGCAGAAGTTTATAATGTATTTGCTTTTCCTGCAGGGGAAGCAGAGACACCAGTGGACATGGAGACAATTATCCAGAATGCAGAAGCTGAGGTAAAGGGAGATTTTTGTCCTTATGAGCTTTATAGAGTGGGAAGAAAAGGTGGGCAAAGGCAAGTATTGAAACCTGGTTAAAAGATGTAATTCTTCTGAAGGTGCTGGTTATCATGATTTTCCCCAGAACTGATTCAGAGCCTTTAGACTAGAAGTAGAGGTGTTTTATTCTTGATCAGTAGCTGAAACATTTTGTTCATAATTTACAATTTTACATTAAGCATGGAAGCACCGAAAGCGGGGCTATGCTGCAAGTATTATTGATGGGCTACGAGCTTTTGTGAGAATATCTTTAATGAACTGATTGCAGCTGTCAGAGCCACGATTTGTAGTAGGCACAGCTACGTGCTTTGGCAGTGGCAGCCTCGTGAGCCTGTTAGCTGGAGAGTTTTTGAGCTGGGGTGGTGAAGTGCCCTAGTTCGCTTTGACTGACTGACCTGCAAAACTGGAACATCTGGGGCTGGCCAGCACAGATGTGAAGTGCATCAGCTGATTGCCAGTGCAGAGCTAATGTTCACAGAACCACCAGATTATTTGAATGGTTCCTGTTCCTGTTGGTCTGAGACCTGGAACTGGAAATATCAGGCTGTGTTCTGGTTAAGCCCGAGCAAAGTGGGTAAGGGAATTTTATGAAACACTTTATTTGTGCTAGATGGCAGAATTTGTCTATCTCTGTAAATTCAGAATTTACTGCAAAAGATTTTTAATTTTGGCGAAACAATGCTCAGTCAGGAACGGTCTGTTGCCTCTTCGCAGTTACTATGTTTGCAGTTTGCAGGCTTCGGCCACGTGCTTCACCTGTGGTGATAAAATTGCGTGGCAAACCCATTTGTCACAAGCTCTTTGAAATAAAGTTTTAATGAGCTACACATTTTGTAAGACTATAATTTTCCTTAGGACAAAGTACCAGGTTGGTCTTTGAAATATGTTTTGAAACAACTGAATCTTGAAACTGCTGAATCCCTCCATTTCTCTTTCAGAATGTTGACTTGAATAATTTCCGAATTGGGAAGATTGAAGGATTTGAGGTGCTCAAGGAAGTGAAGGTAACAGTCCTAAGGAATAGCGAGAATGCCTCTTGGAGTGGGAGATTTTGTGTGTCTAACGTATAAGAGGACAGGTGCAGGAATCTGTTTGTAATGGAAATCCTAGTGAGTTCACTTCATGTTTAACTGAAGGAGGTAGTGTTTACCCATTTGCCAAGCAGTAATAAAAATCCTGGGTTTTGCAAGTTGGTTTTGGAAGTGGATGAGACAACGCATCAGGGCTCATCATCAGAGACACGTTCTGTACTTGCACAGGAGGCTTAACATAGAAAAATGTATATTGGAAGGGACCTCTGGAGGTCTCTAGTAAACCCCTGCTCAAAGCAGGTCCAGTTAGAGCGTGTCACTTAAGGCCCTCTCTCGTCAAGCTCCTGAGTATTTCCAAGGATGGAGATTACATAGCTTTTCTGGGCTGCTGTTGCAGTGTCTGACCATCTTTGTGGTAAAAAGATTTCCTTCTGTAGAGTTGGAATAAAACAAGAAAAGATTCTATTAAAAAAAAAAAAAAACCCACAACAAACAAAAACCCAACAAAACCCAAGAAAAATTAATGGGGGAAAAAAACCCCAACCTGTATGTGAAACGGCATTCATATCCATTTTCCTGTTTGTTTTTCAACTTTTCCCCAACTATTAGACTCTATGTCTCCGTCAGAATTTGATTAAGCGCATTGAAAACCTGGAGCAATTGCAGACCTTGCGGGAACTGGATCTCTATGACAATCATATTCAGAAGATCGAGAACTTGGAGTCTCTGGTGGAACTTGAGTGAGTCCAGGGGAGTTACCAGGATTAGGCAGAGGGTGGTTTGCCGCTTGCTGAGTTACTCATGCTGTGCTTACCCCGGTATTTATCACCTAGGCCTCTCTCATGATGCATTTGGGTGCTCTGTGAAGGGTAATGTCTGCTCTCCATTGATATTTGACCTGTGCAGTCAGCTGGTTTCATTATCCTGAAGCTCACCAGGGACAGTCAGCTGGAAATGAGATGTGTGCTGTATAAGGCAGTGAGAACGATCGGGGGTTGCAGCTTCCATGCAGGTGTGGAAGCACGCAGGCACCCCTTGCTCTTGGCAGTGAGAGCTCTGTATAACAGGCTTTTATTCCTGCAAAAAATGCCAAGAGATTTCAGGTGAGATGACTTTTTTGGAGGGTGTTAGGGAAGGAGTAATGTGCTTCCCAGTTTCTGGCGCTTGTCTGTGATCACTCTGGAGGTATATTACAAAACTGTTCCTGCTGGGGTGAGGAGGACTGCCCTGCTGCCCATGGCTGTAACTGCTTCACGCTTATGGGAGGCCTTGACATTGTCCTGTCAGAAGCAGATCTTGTAGGCACGTGACTTGCTTCCTCCCACAGTGGCAGCTCCACAGCTGGGCAAAATAATGGCTGTCTTCTGCATGTGACAGATTTTTTAAATTTTTTTTTTTCACTGACACACTGTAGAAATATTTTGAAAGTTATATTTGTTGTTGTTTCTGATAAAAAGAAACTACACTTATGAGTCTAGCTTCAAGGCCTAGCAAAGTGCTTGTTCTCTTCATATGGTGAGGTTCCCCACCATTTTACAAGTGCCTCTTCTAGACTCATCCATGCCTTCTGGACTGAAGAGACCTTTGTTTTGTTACCTCAGGGTCCTGGACATCTCCTTTAACCTTCTGCGACATATTGAAGGACTAGATCGGCTTACCCACCTTAAAAAACTCTTCCTTATCAACAACAAAATCAGCAAAATTGAGAATTTGAGCAACTTGCAGATGCTACAGATGTTGGAGCTGGGATCCAATCGAATTCGGGTAGGCTTGCTCTACAACAAGTTAGCTGCAGAGTTTTGAGCTCTTTGGCTTGGGATTAGCCTTTTCTGAAAGTGCACTTCATTGACTTTTATTTACAACTTTGTTCTTTTTATTGTTACAGTCATTTAATGTGTAATTGCTTATTGCTGCACCTGCTGGATCCATTAATTATGTATGCATGCAGTGCCTGGCTACTAAATTACTATTTACAAGTTTCTCTCTTTAATGAACTCATGCGTCCTCTGTGTTGCCTTTTGCAGATGATGGTTTCCTCCTGATAGAGAGCCAAACTTGTCAAGACTAGCAATTATTGTTTTCTCTTACTTTCCCAGAGGCTGTTGCTGTGTCAATAAAACCTACTGAATGCAAATTTAATTCTAGTTTGATTTGTACGTGTGATTGATAACCTTCTCTATTAGTCAGTCTCACTCAGGAAAAATATTTTCTTGAGGCTTTGCTCTGAAATGCCTCAAAAACCTGACACGGTACTGCTGATTACTTTTTTTTTTTTAATCGTGTTATTTGTGACCTTTTCAGATTAGGTGCTGTAAAACCTGCACCGCTTAAACGGAAGTGGTTCTGAGTAGTTTCTCCTGTCCTTAAGGTGTGCTTTTCTGCATTTTGCCCAGTTTGAAAGAGAACTGGTGAAACAGATGACACAAAAGATTTTCAGCATGCAAAGTAAACTATTAATTTTTTAGAAGCTTTTTCAATTATATACGTTTTTGAAAATATTTGTAACAGATGAATGCATTCCAATCTGAAAATTGTCTAAATTGCTGCTCCCCGCTTACAATCGTTGAAGAATTATGTTATTGAGCCTTTCCATTCTCTGCCGTTGCTGCCGTGACAGGGGAGGCAAGAGCCAGGACAAAGCGACGTGACCCTTGCTGAAAATGAGCGAATAGCAGTGCCACAAGCCAGCTGACACACGGGCTAAGGTTCCCTGGCACTGCGCAGTCCTGCTCTTCCTCTGCTCTTGGGTCACGAGGGAGGCCCTGCCCTGTGCGCGCTTTGTGTTGTGCAATTGGCAGCCTCGCGTTTCTCAGGGGTGCAGCTCCACGGGTCAAGGGGATAAAATGCCAGCCACCTGTACAGGTTGGAATTTTGCTTCCCAGCAATAACACTGTCTCCTTTGGTCGTTTTGCAGGCAATTGAAAACATCGATGCCTTGGCTAATCTTGACAGTCTGTTCCTTGGAAAGAATAAAATCACCAAGCTCCAGAACTTGGATGCACTGACAAGCCTGACTGTGCTCAGTATACAGGTATTGCTTCTGCTTGGTACTGGTATCTTTGGAACAGCCTTGGTTGCATGAACCACCTTGTAATTTATGATAAGCTCTTCTGTATCGGCAGGTCTTCAGTCTTTGAGTCAAACTGTAGTGGAAGAAAGTGTGATATTCTCTAGACTGTCTTTTCTCATCCTTTTGTACTAAATGAGATTGACAGACACAGATGAACTGGTAAAACAAATGTTTGATTTTTATGGGAGAGAGAACAGGAGATGAATGTTACCACCCATTTCCTTCCTGAAATATTGTTTTCTAATATATTACAATAACATCAAATGATTTACGCCAGGGAAGTCCTTACAGTGGCAGTGGGCTCAGTGTCACTGCTTTCTTCCTGAAGAGGGAAGAAATGTGACCAAGCCTGTGGTAAATGAAATCTGTCCTTAATGAGCTTATGGAAAGTTCCTTTCTTTTTAAAAGGTGGAATAAAAGATACTCAACAAATTTCTTTAATTGAGTCTCCTTCTCATCCACATGACAACGCTAGCATATTCTAATATCTCTTACAGCTGTTGGTAAGAAAGCTGTACTTGCTACATGTTGTAGTACCTGTATCATCACTATTCTATAGGATGGACAGAATTACGGACAGCAGAGTGTAGCGGGAGTGAAGTGTTGTAACTGCCCTTCTGACCATTCCATTGAAAATGCCTACAAAATGAATGCTAATAATGTGTAGGCCTGTTCTTTCTGAAGACACCAAGTGGAAAACTTTCAGGCTGCAACTTTTGATGGGAAGGTCAGAGTCTGATTCTTCTAATCTTCAGAGATTTGGGCTCCTGTGGAACTTCCTTGTGCATCAGTAGTACGGAGATCAAACGAGCTGAGCTCATGAGATCAGTGTGGAACCAAGCAGAGTGTTTTCCCTTTCCATCCGTACTTCAGAGAAATACCTTTTCTCCAGTGACTCACTTAGGTTTTAGTTTGTTTAGAGTAAACTTAAACTGCTGTTACACTTTCAGAATAACCGTCTGACCAAGATTGAGGGGCTGCAGAGCTTGGTGAATTTGCGCGAGTTGTACCTCAGCCACAATGGCATCGAAGTCATCGAGGGACTGGAGAACAATGTGAGTGGACTCTTGCTAAATGTGTGACAGAATTCTTGCCCCAAGCTGCTCCCATTAGTGGCTGTGATTTTCTGGAAGTTTTTGTTCCCCGGTTACACGTGGGATCCTGAATATCTTGAAAACACCACGAAGATCCAAGTATTTGTTATGTTAAAATATCTTGCATGGGTGAAGTTCTTCCAGATCTTCTGGAGTAGAATTGTTTTCATGACAGGGGAGGGGAAGCGCAAGATGGGGGTAAGGCAGCAGCCTGCTGACCTTCAGCAGCAGAAAGCCTGATGGCCACAGCTGGCTGGTGCTGCTGCAGCCTTTCAGACAGCAGGTTGTAGATTACCACAAGTTCTTTTCAGTAGGACAACAAGTGGAGCTGGGGGTAAGAGAGACAAGCTGTGGCATGTGGCTTGCCTTCATATCCTAGATTTCTGGATTGATTTCACAGAAGCCTGTAGCGTTTTCATTCTGTCCCAACAGTAGATGGCATTGTCAGAGAGCAGCGACAATCTGGAGCTTGGCTGGCTGCCTGCAAGGCAGAAGAGACTTTTTCTAGAACTGTGGAGTTTCCTTCTGCAAAAAGTTGATTCAATTCTGCTCCTTGAGAGGACACTTACTATCTGATTTTTAACGGATTCCTCCTCTTAATGTACTATGAGGAAAGCTCACATTTTAGGAGCCCTAGGCTGGCAGTTGCCACCCGGCCAGTAATTGCTTTCATTTTTGTCATGTGGCTTCTGGGAGGTCAGTAACCCACCTTAATTAAAAACAGCTTTCCTTGCTATATTTAGGCAGTGAGAGTTCTTGTGCTGTGTGTAAGCAGCTGGCAATAATGTCTTTGCTTCTGACAGTTTCCAACTCTGGGCCTGAAAAAAGTGGGACAGAGAGGATGAAAGGAAATCCGGTCTAAGGTTTTTTGTGTTTGCTTGTCTAGAACAAACTCACAACGCTGGACATTGCAGCCAACAGAATCAAGAAGATCGAAAATGTCAGTCACCTGACAGAGCTGCAGGAATTCTGGGTAAGCGCAGGCTGGAGCTGCTCCCTGAAGTGTCTGTGCAACGGTGAAAGAAACCCTTCTGATGGGGAGCAGCAGGAGGGTGGTGTACGTGCGCGTCTGGGAGTAAACTCTTCTTGTTTTGATGACCAACTTTAAGATCTTGACAGTCTGTGTGGATAGAGTATATGATGGTTTCCACTAAGGAAAGACTTGAGCTTAAAAAATTCTTTGCAGGGCTTTGCTTAGTGGTAACGAGCCTGCCTCTACCTAGGAAACAGGCCCTGCCTTCACGCACTTGCTGGTTATGAAACAGCCCGACTGTGTCCTATTTTTGCATCTTTCTTTAAGTGAGCGTGACAGTGGATGTAATGAGGGAAGAAGCTGGTGCTGTCTCACCACTGCACCAGAGCACAGTACCTGTTCAGAGCAGAGTCAGTATGTTCATGTCATTATAAATATGAAGAATATGAAACCATCTTCTGCTTTACTTCCATTCCTGTGAGGCTGATAACAGTTTAGGGTTGCTTCTGTTTCTTTCTGGCATCCTAACTAGCGAAGCCCTTTGCCATTCCTAAGTCTGGTCAGGAAATATGCAAAGACACCCCCTCATGAAACCCTGCCGTATTTGGGAGCTGGGTAGAAATCTGCCCGTGTCTGGGGGGAAGGAGCAGCAGATGTTCATGAGCTGGCGCATGCTTTAGCCCTTGTAGAGTTTCTGCACGTCAAGGCTGAGCATGAGAGTCGTGCTGCTGAAGGTCTGTCATTCAGAGTTCAGTTATTTAAACTTGTGAGGCCCCACCTGGAGTACTGCGTCCAGCTCTGGGCCCCCCAACATAAAAAGGACATGAACTTGTTGGAGAGAGGAGGCCACGGAGATGGTCAGAGGCTGGAGCAGCTCCCATACAAGGACAGGCTGAGAGAGTTGGGGGTGTGCAGCCTGGAGAAGAGAAGGCTCTGAGGAGACTTAATAGCAGCTTCCAGTGCTGAAAGGGGGCTACAGGAGATGATGGGGAGGGACTTTCTACAAGGGCATGCAGCGACAGGACGAGGGGTCATGGATTTAAATTGGAAGAGGGCAGATTTAGATGAGATATGAGGAAGAAATCCTTTACTGTGCGGGCGGTGAGGCAGTGGCCCAGGTTGCCCAGAGAAGCTGTGGATGCCCCATCCCTGGAGGTGCTCCTTCTAACACTGAAGGGTGGAGTGTTTGACCGGCAACCCAGGACGGGGTGGGAAGTTGGAGATGGTTAGTGAGGCCTGGAGTGTGAGATGGTAAAGCACAACTCAGAGGTTCCAGGGGGAGAAGGATCAGGTAGACAGGGTTGCCTTACGTGCACATGGAGACTGTACAGTGTTACTGCCGGGTAGTAGTAATCCTCCTGAGCAGCGTCGGTGCGGGTAGGTTACTGCTGACCAGATTTAGCTTGGAAGTATCTAGATGTTCATGTGAGTGGTGCCTGTGTGTGCTCTGCAGATGAACGATAATCTCATCGAGAGCTGGAGTGGCCTGGATGAGCTGAAAGGAGCGAAGAACTTGGAAACTGTGTATCTGGAGCGAAACCCCTTGCAGAAGGATAGCCAGTACCGGCTCAAAATCATGCTGGCCCTCCCGACTGTCCGGCAGATTGACGCCACGTATGTTCGATTCTGAACCTCCTGCTGCCCTCTCTCTTCTGCCCTCCTTGGAGAAGTGTCCCAGCTGGTTTTTTTATCCACTTACCACTCCCCAGGTCTTCAGTACACTTACACTCACAAAGCAAATGGTCAATAAAAAGCACTGAATACCTGATCTTGTGTACAATGCACTCCTTGTTTTTGAAATGTTGTTGTTGTTATTATTATTATTAAATCTTAACATAAGAGACTTGTGCTTGCATCTGCTATTTATGGGGGACGTTTTGTCAGAAAGTGTTTGCAGCAGGCTGGAGCCACTTGCTGACTTTTGTTGACTGTGACACACCTTCAGGTTAGTAATGTCCTTGGGGAAGAATCTGCTCCAGATGCTGTCGTGGTTTAACCCACTCGGCTGGCAGTGAACACCATGCAGCTGCTCGCTCACCCTCCCTCCTCCCGGGGATGGGGAGAGAATTAAAGGGGTGAAGGGAAAAGAGACTTGTGGATTGAGGTAAGAACAATTTAGTAACTAAACTACAATAATATTGAAAATATTGATAATAGTAATAATAATGTACAAATGAGTGACACACAGTGACACTGCTCATCATCCTGTGACCATAGCCTGTTCCCGGCTAATGATCCTGGAGCAGGGAGAGTCCTGAAACTGCACTCACGGAACAGAGAAGAGGCATTTCCCTGATGTTCAATGACGTACCTTTGTAAGTGCCCCGACCTCCTGGGGTGGTGGGGAGGAGTACAGGAGGGTGAACGTCACCTTGGCACACACGCTGTGGGCCTCTGTCCTGCAGAGCAACACCACGTGCAGGTGGGAGCTCCTCCTCCCGCCTCACCGGGCTCCTCGTTCGCTTAGGCTTGGATTTGCTTTTCTCTGCTGTCACCACAGCAAACGTTTTGTTTAGCAGGTCCAGGCTGTCCCCCCACATTCCTGAGGTCCTCGGGGCCCTCGCTCATGCCAGGGCTCAGCGTGTGCCAAATGGGCCGTGCGCAGGGCAACACGGGGAGTTGTGTGCCTGGCCTGACCCGGGGCTGGAGCAGAAGCTGCCCCGC
>NW_010135659.1:13779-14059 GCF_000699245.1 Pterocles gutturalis
TTTGGCTCCCAGAAGGCTGGGAGCCATGATCAGAGTTCCCACAGCAACATGCAACGGTGTTGCCTGCCAGGAACTGAACAGAGGCACCTGTGCCTTGCTCCCCCACAGCGCGCTTAGGGGCCAGGATGGCAACTTGACCTTGACGTACTGGCAGCTGCTGGCCATACACTTGGGCTTCATCATTGTCCTTGAGGTACCCACTGCTGGGTGGCCCAGGGCATGGTGCTGGGGTGTCCCCGCTCACTTCCAGCATGTGGTTTTCTTTATCGACGTGTGATGG
>NW_010135659.1:14099-16416 GCF_000699245.1 Pterocles gutturalis
GTGGAGATCAAGGTGCAGTGTGAGCGGTACCTGGCCAGGCTGAGAACAAGGGGGGCTTTGGCAGCTCCTCTACCCCCTCCTTTAAAGACTTTTTTTTTTTCCTTTAAACTTGCGCAGAGGTACATGCAAGGAAGAAGGCAGCCCCGTAAGGAGCTGTGGCAGCTCCTACTAGTGCAAATGCTGGCTCCCTTTTTCTGTGCTTCAGGTCTTTTTGGACAGATGGGAGACAAGCCAGGCCACCGTCCTGGATCTGGCTGCAGGCAGGGACGGGGAAACCGAGCAGTTCCCCAGCAGCTGAGTGCTGCAGGGTGCTCTGAGGCCTGTGGCACGGGGCTCGGACTGAACAGGCAGCTGCCGGGGTTGTACTCCGGCCCGCCCGGGACCCGCGGGCCAGCCAGTGCGCCTTCCCTGCGCAGCTGGCACGCGGGTGTTTGGGGACGGTCAAGGCAGGGAGGGATGCAAGCTTGGTTCTGGGTGTGTCCAAGCTTGGTGGTGTTACCCCAAAGGAACTCCACTGCTGCGTGAACGGCCTGACGTGGAGCATGTCAGAGGCTGGCCACTTGCCCCTCGGTGAAGGTGGGGCTGCAGCCTCCTGCTTCTCCTGCCTTCACCTGTGTGACCACGGCTGGAGGGGTTGCTGTCCATCAGGAATGGGAGAGCTGCTGTGGGGAGAGTGGAGAGCTCTGGAGACACCAGGTGAATGTCAGCAGGGTGCTGAGACCCTCCGACGTGGCAGCCCCGAGCCATGCTTTGCTGTTATGGCAGAGGGGAACGTGGCTGGTGCCTCCCTCTCCTCCCTGACAGTGGCAGTGGCCCTGGCACCACCCCCCTGGGTGCAAGCAGGTTGTGCCTCCCTGCGAGGAGGGAGCAGCCTCCGCCGCTGCCCGGTGCTGCTCTCGCCTCCTCCCTCGACCCCGCTGCAGCAGAGGCTGACGCACACAAGCTGGAACTCCTCAAACCAGGTTAAACCCAGCCAACCAAGGGCTGCCTTGGATCTCAACCCACCAGCAGAAAGAATATCCGTGACACTCCAAGCTGTTTCAGGTTTTATTTTAGAATTTATAAAATTCCAGTGTCATCCATACTCATGAGCCTTTTTACATGTTTGCATATAGTCTCCAAATTCCAAAGTTAAGGCCAAGGGATCATTGCTATGGAAACGTACAATATGGAAGACGTCAAAAGAGAGGAAATGGAAACATGCCACAGTCTGCTGCGGAGGGAGGGTGGTGGGGGACAGTACTAGGTACAATCACTTCATGACCTTCTTTAGAGTGGAGGGTCGGGCTATGGGGCACGAGGCCAGACAGCGGTGCTCCAAATGTAACTCAAGTTTAGCTGTGCAACTGGTGAGGGCACAGGGAACATCAAGAGGGGGGACGATAGGCTTGGTGACGTAGGACAGACCTAAGCTACAGGGGTAATAACCATTTTTGGACAGACGCAGATGGGAGACCCACGCTGTCTCCTGTGCTGGATGCAAGGCGACCCTGTCCTTCGCGCCCTGCAACGGGCCACGGGCAGCTCCACTTGTTTCTGAGGTTTTGGTTCAACCTCTGCACAGCAGCCTCTTCCAAGAAAAGCTGGCGAGGGAAGGAGAAGCAGCGGCATGTCAGGCCTGCCGGACAGAGGGAAAGGCAAGAACGCGGGGCTCAGCCTGCCAGTTTTGGGCCTTTGCTCCATAAGCAGCTCTAGAGAAGAGAGGCTAGGGACTCCTGCTTGTCCAAGAGCTGAAGCAGCTGGGACAGAGGAATGGCTCAGACTACAACCTCTGTAAGACCAAGGCTGCGGAAGGAGGGAGCACAGAAACCGCATGTTCCCTGTCTCCCTCCACAAAGACGCCGTTTTCCTCTTACAGTCTGGAGGAACTTGGATGCAGCCCCCTTTGAGCAAGCCGTGGACGGGTCCAGGCGCCAGCGGCATGGATCACCCTCTACCGCCCGCTCCCCAGGTCTTCAGTACAACTTACACTCGCAAAGCAAATGGTCAATCAAAAGCACTGAATACCAGGTCGGGGAAGGCTCAACGCACCACGATGGAGGCCTCGGGGAATGCTCAATGCACCACGCCATCAGCCCCCCAGCACCATCAGAGCAGAAGCCCGGCTCCCAAACTTTGCAGCGGAGGGCTGGGGCAAGGCTGCGCCTACGGCCTCGGGGCTGAGCCCTGTTCTGGCTCAGCAAACCGTCCTACGGCTCTCTCTGATTCACAGCCTGCCTGACCGTCACCATGTTCAGCTTCCGTCTGGAGGAGCTCTCGCACCCACTCGGAGACAAAAGGCTTCTCTTTGCTCCTCCTCCAGGCTTCTGCTCTGGGT
>NW_010135659.1:16444-20497 GCF_000699245.1 Pterocles gutturalis
TTTGAGGTAGAAAGAAGGCAACAGTAACAGGCGTCCCTACTGCTCATGCCTAGATGCTGCAGCGCTAGCAGAGGACTACAGCTCCTCAAGGCTGTGCTTCCCACCAGCTTCTCCTGGGCCATGCCACCACAGCAACCTTGGCCAACCCGAATCTGTCCCATCCAGTAATATTGTCACATGCTGGCTCGCCTGCCTGCTCACGCTGTCGGCTGTTGGGAAGGGTGAACGAGGGAACGCGGGGAAGGAGGAGCAGGGTCTGTCATCGCGCTGGAAGACTCATCAAGCGTGCAGGCTGGGGCTGGGCTTGGCGTGGCACGGGGCGCGCTCGCTACGCGCTGCACTCGGAGGTGTTTACCTGGCCAGGGGAGCCGTACGTTGTTCTGGTCCCTTCCATCTCTGCTGCCTCTACAGCCTATTGAAGGTTTTGTTCCTTTAAAAAGCAAGTTTCTGACCTTGAAGATTATTTTAAGCTCTCCCCACAGTCAGCTATCAGCATTAAATGAATTTTTGGCAGTTAAAAGGAAAAAAAGTTGATTGCACTCTACAAAGGTAAGGTAAGGCCTGGGATAAACACAAAGGAAAAGAGGGCAAACGTTTTGGCTTTAGAAAGTCAAGGAAATTTATTTCCTGAGGTCATGAGACAGGAAGTAGATTCCTAGCCACAGTAAAGGAGGTCTCCTAATGAAGGCGAGAATGCCTAGTAAGACATGCTCAAGAGAGCAGATTGCTCTGCTAGCGCTTGGGAAGCTGCAAATCTTAGCCACTTTGAGTCAATTATGAAGTTTCTAACAAAAACACACACATTTAGTGTTTGTATCTGACTGGAAGTCTTGTTCCAAAGGAGGAAAGAATATCCATCAAGAGATGAGGGTGGGTCCTAGCCACGGTGATAGCTGAGGGGAGCAGGATGGGGTCTAGCACTCCAGACACCATTAGGAGACCTCTTGGGGCAATTGACTTGTGCTCCAGCCGCTGGGTCAGATTTCAGACAGGAAGTACTTGTGGCAGGTTAGTGTCAGGTCAGTGGGCTGGAGGAGGTTCTGCTTCCAGGTCATTATCGTTTGGGTCCCCAGGGAAGAGTCTTGGGGGCCACTTGAGCCCCAAAGCTGGGGAAGTCTTCAGAACTGCTCATATCAGGGGCCTAGAGCAAACAAAAAGGGAACAAGTTAAGCTCCTGCCCTGCTGCAAACCTCCACGGTGCGCCCCTGAGCTAAGCAGCATTTCTGACGTCTCATGAGCAGATACAATGGGCGAGGGTCGAAAAGGATGCCTATGTCCTTAGCACTGCCCAGGGTGGGCGGTCGAGCTGCCTAGAGATGCCATTTAGGAGGGTGCAGATAGGGGCAAACGGGAGGCAGATGAAGGGCTCCGAGGGGCCAACCTCGGTAACTCAGTCACTGGAGTGGGTCAGGCTGAGGACAGGGCTGCCACGCGTCCCAGCTCACTGCTCCCAGCCAGAACACTGCTGCAAACATTGAATCGATTCTGTGCTGCAGCGGGAGAGTCAGAAGTCCCAGGGCCCGGTCCCTATCCCTAAAACCGACACAACCTGGCAGGACACTTCCTGGTAAGGGTCCCCTGTTCCCCAACAGCTCCTCAGGGGGGTAGTCAGCGTGGGCACGATGTCTGGAAGAACGAGACAGCGGTGCACTCACCTTTTCGTTGTTGACAGTGGCCCAGGGGGCATCTCTCACCACAAAGCCCTTGGATGGGGCCTTGGACTCTTCGTGTGAAGAGGGCTTCATGTACACCTGCATTGCCTCGTTGTCCACCACATCTGCAAGCTGCAGTGACACGGCCCAGTCAGGGGAAGGATCCCGACAGCTCCTCAGACTGGTGTAACATGTCTCTCCCCCCCACCTCACCATGCTGCAACCCCCCCATCTCACCAGGCTGCAACCCATCCACGGTCACCAGCCTGTGCTGCAATGACCAAACACAGTGTTTCTGCACTAGTCAGAGGGCCACCAACTCCTAACCGGTGTGAGCTGCAGCAAGGCAAGCATGTGCACATCCTGGTGGTGTCCCAGCATTCTCCTTCCCTGTCCCCTCCTGCAGAGTGGGCCAGTCCTTGGATTGCTTTGCAGAGCACAGCATGGGCCCTGCGCCCAGACGGTCTGAGGGACAGTTGCAGACGAAGGCTGACTGCCACCTGCAAAGGGCTTGAGTTCTCCAACACAGGGGCAGAAAATACCACACAGAGATACTTCAGACACCCAGCTCTGTGGCAGAGGAAATCCTTGCTAAGCCCCTGCACAGATTTGCTGAATACTTACGTATTCCTCCTCCAAGTTCAGGATGTGATCGATAGCTTCTTCCACATTCTCAGGGAGCCCTGTCACAGTCACACAGTTGGGGTCAGGAGCTCCAGTCTGGGGAAAGCGAATATCCACCTGCAACACAAAGATCGGGACAGGACTTAGACCTGCACACCTGAAAAGCCACAGACTCCCCGGCTCTTGTCATTAGATTCACAGAAAAGCCCTGATCTGTTCACTGCACAAGTCTATTTAAGACCTCCAGAGTTCAGACGCTGGGGGATGCACCGGAATATACCTGGCCCTGAAGCTTGTCCGGCTCCCCTGTGAAGGAAGGCAGAAGAGAGTCTGGAGTAACAACCCTTCTTCCAGCAGCCCCTGCTGTTCTCACTGCCTTCTGGGCAGCACTTGCAGCAGAGGCAGAAGAGGCTGCATCTCCAGACAGTGTCCTCACACTGCTGCTGCTGCTGCAAGCATTTTCACCAGGAAGCCATCAGCATGAAGCACCATAAGCTTTCTGTCTCCTCCACAGAGTAATCCTGGCTGACAATCACGTTACGGAGCTGGCCCAGTGTACCCCGTACACAGCCACTGAGCTCTCTCCCAGCTTGCCTTCGACCTAAGCCAGAGCAGACCTAAGCCAGAGCACCCAGGAAGCATTTCCAGGTTCCTCTTCTGGGCATGTTCCAGGGAGACAGGAAGAGCTCAGCCTCCTCCCCGCCTGGCTGCCAGAAGCAGGGTGACTTCACAGCTAAGGTCGCGTGGGGATGCTTCAGCTGGTGTCTGGGTGTGGTGTCCAGCTAGCCCAGCTGCCCGGGGCACACCAGGGCACTCTGGCTCACGGATTCTGCCCATGTGCTTGTGGTGACAGAGCTGGAGGTGAGCAGCACAGCACTGGATTTTCATTTGCACCTGATCCAGCTGAAGGTGCTCAACAGGCACAAGACACGAGGACCACAAGATGTGAACTTCACGCTTCTGAATTCAGCCACTAGCACCAAGCTGCTACCAAGACCTTAGCACAGAGGAAGCGGCACCACTGGCCACTCTGTGCTGCATCGCCCACCACTCACCTTGAACTCATCCATGATTTTGCGGATGGCTTTACCACGTGCACCAATGATGCGTGCGTGAACACGATGGTCCAGAGTCACATCCTCAGAAACCATCTGCTCCAGCTCACCAACAATCTTCATGATGGCATCCCGGGCAGCCTCAGCATTCTTCTCATAGCCAGTGATGGTGATCTGGTCTTGAGCCTGGGGCACAGGGAAATGAGTGAGAGACCAGACTCATAAGCTGCTGAGTAAGCCTTCTCCCTGCCAATCCCTTTTACCCTCCACCTCATCCAAAAGCAGCGCAGGGAAGGTCAGACCCCTAGAGAAGAAGCTGTACTTCCTATGCTCAGAGACAAACAGCAGCCCTCCTTGCATCCCCTCTGACCTCTCACCTGGCTTTCATCATCCTTGTCGGGGAACTGGATGTTGACCTCATGTTCTGTGCGTATCTGGGTGATCACTGCTCCCTTCCGCCCAATGATTTTAGGGTGATACTTGGGATCCACAGTGACTGTCAGCTTGAAGCTGCGCAAGGCCTGGAACAAGAGAAGCAGAGTGAGATACAACAGCAGGGAACGCACCATGGCTGGTCCAGTGATGTCCATCCAAATCCCAGCATTTCCTTCTGGCTTCTGAGATGCATGAACAGGTTCTGCAGGGTCATGCCTCTTATGTGGCTACACAAGAGCACCCAAGACGTCCATCTGCTGGGGCCTTGTGCTTTCGCCAACTTCAGC
>NW_010135659.1:20507-39586 GCF_000699245.1 Pterocles gutturalis
ATCCAACTCATCCCTCTCCTATTTACTCAGAGTTGTGATAAAGATTCAGTGAGAGTAGGCACAGGGAGACTCCTGGCACAGTGAGGTTCCCACCCTGCAGGGTCTCAAAGGCACAAGGGAAGTGTGATAGAGCTCAGGGCAGTCCAAAGTTACCTACAGTAGAATCCCAAAACTCTGTCAGTTCATGTTAAACAGGTTGAGTACTCCACACCCACAGAGCAGCTAAGGGTGCTCTTGAAAGGAGAAGGGTTGCAGAAGTCTGGGCAGCTTCTGAAGGGAACACCCAGGGGCCGAAGCCTTGTTTGGGTGGAAGGAGGAAGGACAGGCACAGGCCTTACCCGATCCTCTTGTTCAGCTTGCAGCTCCTTCAAAACCCGGCCTTGGCACGGTCCAGGTTGGTGGCCAGTCCAGTGATGGTGATGACATCCGACTGCAGCTCAGGAGCAGGGACCTGGATGTTCACCTGAGTAACACGTAATGGTTATTGGTTTGGATCGCTGCTCACTGCAGGTTGGCATTTCGCTGATCTACCCTGCCACCATGACCAGCTCTCACGCAGACAGCCTGAACCACAGAATCACCAAATGACTGGGGCTGGAAGGGACCTCTGGAGGTCATCTGGCCAAGCCTTCCTGCTCAAGCAGGGCTGTCTAGAGTCAGCTGCCTGGGACTGTGTCTAGACAGTTTTTGAATAGAACCCTGTTTCTTTTGGTTATCAAAATCAGATTGCTTTGCTGCAGGGCTTCAGCCCCCAGCAGTCCCTGCGCCAGCCTGGGGAGGTAACAAATACATGTTCAATAGCGCTGTATGCAACCAACTTGCATTTTTCCCAAGAGTCCCTGTGGGCTTCTGGGGAATTTTCCCAAATGGACAGGCACAGCAGAGCTGTTTCCCATGGCCTATGAGGAAAACAACTCTCACACTGATGAGGAATCCCTGAGGGCACCAAACAAGCCATGCAACACTCACGGCATCATCACGCAGCTTCAACGTGAAACCTACCAAGCCCTGAAGCCAGGGATTAAATCACACAGGTCTCATTTTCTTAATAGAGAGCTTGTATTCCATGGTCAAGCCAACACAGTACCAAGTACGTCGCAAATGACTGCCACCAGCTCAAACATGGTCACTTACAGATTCTCCAGGATGGAGGAGATGGGAGGAAGGGCAACAACTTACTTCAAACTCATCCATCATTTTGCGGATCCCACTGCCTTTCTGGCCAATGATGTAACGGTGAAGATCAAAGGGAACTTCCACCTCAACGGTGACAGGAACCAGAGCCTGCAAGGGAGGGAGCACAGTTTACCAGCTGAAAGACTTCTCCTGTCTTTCAGCTTGTCATATACTTGCCCAAAAGGACATGTTTGAACTGAGCTACATTCCCTTGTAGTCAGAATACAAACTCTACAGGAAAAGAGGCCAGCTGCGAACACCAAGATGATCTGTTGGGTGTTAAAGCATTTTCTCCAAACCAGAAATCGTAAACCCCACCTCTGGGGACAGGCTGTTTTCATGTCCTTGGCAGAGACTTGGAAAACATCACTAAAGGAGCATGGCATGGTCTACTAAAGCTAGAATGATTCAGCATCAATCAGACTCCTTCTCTTTCCAACTGTGCTCCATAAAACAAGCACGTTATGCTTTTAAGGCAAGTAACCCAGGGCTGCCTACAAGCTTCAGCAATTGCAACGTCAGGCACTATGGTTCAAACCAGCAGGCTAAATCACCCAGCAGAGGACTTCCCTTGAGCAGTACAGACCACCTCCACATTTAGCATCAGTGACCACCTGGACTGCAGCCTTGACTGAGTAGCTCTTATTACCACCACTAAAGCCTGCAGTGAGGTTCTTGCATCAGGGCACCGCTACATTACAGGGGCCTAGAAAGCCACATACCTGTAGCGCCTCCTTCGCTGCCTCGCACTTCTCCCTGCGGCCAGAGATGATGATGATATCGCACTTCTTTGGGGAGCTGGTATCTGCATCCTTCCCGTCCTTGCCTTCCCCACCTTCCTCACCGTTCTCCTGCACAGCTGGCTCTGCAACAGGGGCTGTAAACATGGAAAGTCTCATGTTAAACACACAGAGCCTCCTTCTCGCTCATTATCTCCCGCTCTAGACCCTCAGGATCAGCCTGGGCTTTGCCACAAGAGGTCAGACACTATAGACTGCTACGGAGGAGGTCACTCCTAGCACATGCAGCTTGCCATGGCCTACGCTGGAATGAACCATCCACTGAGACAGTCTGCTCCACACGTTTCCGCACAGCATTGATACTGCCTTTGCCTGCACAAAACGGATCTGCAGTTGCACTGTGGAAGCAGAGGCTGCACTCCTATGTCAGCAGAGGCAACAAGTAAAGGCTGGCAGTTCCTTCCCCAACAGGGAAGTTCACCAGTACAGCACTGGATGTGACAGCTGGACGGCTGGTACTAAACCAGAGTACCCAACAGGCCCCAGCTGTGCTGAATTTAGTACTCCCAGCAACAGGAGCAGGAGAGCTCAGCGAGACCTTGGCAAGCCTGTAGAGCCCTTTTTGCCAGGGAAAGTCCTTGTACTCCCTGCGCTCTGCGGTGAGAACACATTCAGAACACTCAGGTCTGCAGTTTTACCTCCTCAGACTGTCCCCTCTTCCCAAGAGGGCGAGGTTGATGCTAAGCCCACATTCAAGACACTGCAGGGAACACCTGGGGTCAGTTCTCCATAGATTTCAAGTAAAACACCTCCACTAATATGGAGTGTAGGCTACACTACAGTCATTGATCACCCCAACTACCACGCAAACATGCATCCACGGGTATACCTGGGTTCTCCTCCCTGTCAGGGAATTTGATCTGCACACCATAGTCCCGAGTGATCTGCTGGATTCGTGATCCTTTGGGGCCCATAATGGAGCGGTGGAACTTTTGTGGGATGTTGCATTCGATTGTCACTTGAGCTTCCTACGAGAAAGCAGAGTTGCTCTATTGTGACGCAGCCTCTTTCACACCAGAAAACAGGATGCTTGTGCATGGTGAAGTCCATAATGGACAAAGAGAGAAGTTAGAAAAGATAATGACTGCTGAGAGAGGAAGAACTGAAGTATCCTAGAATCCTTCCTCTCTGAAAAGTTAGCAGAGGATTTCTTAATGAAGGCTGCCCCCTGTTAAAGGCTTCCGAGACCAAAGCTCAAGCTTTCCATTACCCTGAAGCGGAGGAAGCATTAAAAGAAAGGCAAAAGATAAAAAGGAAGGAAGGGAAGAGAACAGGCTTAGCTGACTGCTTCCAAAAGCCAATACCAACAGCACAGGAAACCCCAGAGAGCAACCAATGCCCAGGGCCAGGCTTGGAGAGGCACAAGAAGGATCCAATCTTTAATGTCTAGAAGTATATAAAGGAAAGGCCTCCCATTTCTACTCCTAAAAACTAAGAAGATGATCAGAGGAGGCAACTCCTTCATATAGTATTGCCATTTTGGAGCCAGCTGCCAGTCCCCAGGCTGGGATCTGAAGTCTGCAGACCCCATATCACAGAATCACAGACTGGTTTGGGTTGGAAAGGACCTTAAAGATCATCGAGTTCCAACCCCTGCCATGGGCAGGGACACCTCCCACCAGCCCAGGTTGCTCAAAGCCTCATCCAGCCTGGCCTTGAACCCCTCCAGGGATGGGGCATCCACAGCTTCTCTGGGCAACCTGGGCCACTGCCTCACCACCCGCACAGTGAAAAATTTCTTCCTCAGATCTCATCTAAATCTCCCCTCTTTCAGCTTAAAACTGTTCCCTCTCATCCCATCCCAGCACCCCCTGATCCAGAGCACCCCCCATCTCTCCTGTAGCCCCCTTTCAGCACTGAAAGCTGCTGGAAGGTCTCCCAGGAGCCTTCTCTTCTCTAGGCTGCACCCCCCCAACTCTCTCAGCCTGTCCTCGCACGGGAGCTGCTCCAGCCTCGGCCCATCTCCGTGGCTCCTCTGGCCCCGCTCCAGCAGCTCTGTGTCTGTCCTGTGCTGAGGACGCCAGAGCTGGATGCAGCACTGCAGGGGGGGGTCTCGTAAGAGTGAGTAGAGGGGGAGAATCACCTCTTGGTCATGCTTATGTTGACAGCAAAGCTTCAAATCCCAGAACTACTATGGGACTTATTCACATAAAGCTTGGCTGTACAGAAGGTTCAAGGAGGGTACTGCTGAAGCAACAAAGCATAGAAGAAACAGTTTTCCTGCGACATACCAGGTCCTCGATGATCTCCTGGATGCGTTTCTTGGCTGCCTCCACACAGTCCTTGGCTCCCTTGAGGGTGACTTTGTCGCTCTGGGTGCCAGAGCGTGGGAAGCTGACCATCACACCACCATACTCATCCGCAATCTCACGCAGAACTTGCCCTCTCCGGATGACAAAGTGGCGGTGGTGCTTGGGGTCAACCACCATGGAGTCTTCAACCACGTTATCCTGCCAAGAGATGACAGTCAACCCTGCCTGTCCTGGTGATAAGCACGAGTCTGCTGCACTAACAGCAATCAGTTTACAATCTCACCCCAACAAGTGACAGCAAGGAGGATCTTCCTGAGCACCCGTGAAGGGCAGCAGATGTCTTAGCACAACCAGCCCCTCCATGCTGGCTCATTACATCTTGCTACCCTGATAGGCAAGAAAAATTAGTTCATACCAGGTTCTTGATGAGGGCCTCCAACTCCTTCTGTGCCTCTTTGACGGCCTCCTCAGTTCCCATGATAGTAATCAGCTCCTGATCTTTGTCCTCAGAGGTTGGGAAGATGATGCGGGCCCCAGTGTTGTCGCGCACCTTACGGATGTTGCCACCACCCTTACCAATAAGGAATTTGTGGTACTCTGGCTTTGCACGGAGGTCCACGGTATAACTCTTTGTTTGCTGAAAGGAGTCAGATACCCATGGGACACATCAATATACAGAAAATACACATCAGCATCAACAGTAAGCATGTAGGTGTGTTACCTGTACCCACATACGCAGCGTTGCAAGAGCAAGGTAGATGCAGCGTGCTGTCCAAGTCAAAAAGGTATACGATGTGTTAAGCTAAAAACACTATCCAAAAGATGTTCTCAGGGCTGAAAAGCTAACTCTACACTCAACACAACTGGTGAGAATACGAGCAGAAAAGACTTCTCTAGGAGAAGGGTGTGACATTCACACAAGGCAGCATAACTATTTGCTGACTGCTGCAAGCCTGGCGGCAGAGGCAAGGTTTTTCTTGCTATTAAAATAACCAGTCAGTCAGTCAGCCACAACTCAGAGCAAGGTCTTGTAACCCCAAACTTCTCAAACCTGGATATATGCAGTGAAATCAGAGAACCGGAGCCAGAAGTCAGAGACCAAGAAAAAAGTAAAGGAGATATGCAGAGTAAGCTGTTTTGGAGAAGTGTGGATACCCAACAGCATTCAAACCACAGGGAGCCTTAACACTTTGAGTATGTCCCCAGCCTGTGCAGAGAAGCATTACAGACAGTTCTTCTACCCATGGGGAAAGAACTTGTTGTCACAAGGATGGAAGCATAGTTTTCTTTTAATCATCCAAACTGTAGTCAAATCCCTCAAAGAGGATTAGGCTCTCTGATGACAGAGGATTCCCAGCAGGCAGAAGGGATCACTTCAACACCCGAGAAGAAGCAGTTGGCAAAACAATCTGCTCCTTTCCAAACTTCTCCTCTGCCAGGTGCAGCAGCTGTTTCTTGGCTTTCTCCACATCCTGGGCTGGGCCCCTGATGGTCACGGTGTCACTGCCAGAGCCCTCAGTGGGGAAGTGGATGTGGACTCCACCACACTCCTCCATAATGGAGCGGATGAAGCGGCCTTTGGCGCCAATCAGGGAATTGTGCAGTTTGGAAGGAATAGAGACCTCCACCTCTGTGATGTTGGCCTAAGAGAGGACAGTATCAGGCTGTTAGTCAAGCTGCAGAAATGTGTTTGAACCCACTCTGCCTACCCTCCAACTCCCACACTGCTAGGAGCTTTATAGACTGACCCATCTGTAAGAAATGCCTGACCAGAAGGGTTTCAGACTGGCTACTCCTGACATGTGAGCAGCCACAAACTTAGGTGTAAGAGTCAAGAGCAGACTGATACTCACATTTGTCTCCTCCCTGTCCTACAATAAGCACTTCTGCATTTATGCCTTCTAGCAACATTTTCAAGTCCCTCATCTGCAACAGGCCAGCCATTTCACTTACCAGCTCCTTCTGGATGGCAAGAATTCTGTGACGAGCAGCCTCACAGTTTGCTCTCTTGCCTGTGATAACAATTGTCTCTGAGTTGCTGTTCTCTGCTGGGAGATCAATTTTGGTGTTGCTTTCTTCACGGATCTGCCACAAAGGAAAAAAAATAAACTCAAGCCCTTGGAGGTAATATTTGACATCACCAATGAGCAGGAGAGAGCAGCAAGTGGGACTTAACTGTAGGCAGTGACCATAATGAGCACTGAACATAGGAAAGATATCTCACCTTCTTGATGTTAGCACCTCCTTTCCCTATGATGTTCTTGTGGAATTGTTTGAAGATGGGGACAGAAATAGAAAAGCTGTTTTCAACCTAACAGAGAAAGGAAGGGAGAACTGAAGATCAGACTGTCATGGCAAGTGAGGCCCCGTCCCAGGAACCTGGTAAACGAGCTTTTGACAATAGGCTTAGACCCAAGGAAGTTCTCTATAAGAGAAACTTGCAAGAAAAAGCAAAGGCAAGTACCTTCCCCTATAGCCCTTAAGTAACAGGTATTTAGCCCCTGTCACCTGCTCTGCTTTATTCCAGGGTTATTCAGGCATGTAGGAGAGAAGAGCAGACAGAAGGCCCCCTTACCAGGTCTGCCACCATCTTTTGCATGTACTTGGTGCACTTCTCCACCTCATTTTTGGGACCTCTAAGTTGGACGATGTCACTCTTGTGCGCAGGGTCTGGGAAGTTGATGATAACCTGCAAGAGGTGGTCATTTATAGTTAACTCAAGCAAACGCGAGAATTGCTGTGTCAGACGCAGGCAAAGGTTGGCAGGATCCTACATGTCCCCTTTCCCATTCAGAAAAGGGGTAACTGTGTTAGCAGCCTCTGGCCAAAAGAACTATCTTCTCATACATATTAGATACAGAGCCACTAAATATATTATTTCAGTGACAATGTGCCTACTACTCAAGTAGGAAACATCCCCTCTGGATTCCTCATCTCCTAGAAAGCCTTACCTCTGGGAATTTCTCCCGGATTTCCCGGATCCGCTCACCCTTCTGCCCAATGATGGTCCGGTGGAATTTCTGCTCGATAATTAGGTCCTTGGTGCGTTCATTTTCCTGATGACAACAGAATTTACATTGAGCGTTCAGCAGTAGAGCCATATACTTTTATTTATCACCTTGTTGTCTGACAGTTTACTTGCCAGCATTGTCCCTCTTTTCTCCTCTAGACAAAATTCAGTCTAGGTTGAAAGTGAAGGAGTACCCAAGGGAAGAGAGGAACACTGCTGTGAAGAGGAACTTCCACTTGTCATGAGATCCAAGTCCTCGGTGGGCAAAGGGCACACACTTACATCAGGAGATTATGAGGGAACGTAAGAGCTCAAACCCTGTGGTCTCCCAAGCATCACATCCTACTCACCATACGGGAAGCGAGTTCCAGCAGCTCTTTCTTGGCCTGTTGGACCCCCTGTGGGTCTCCTTCAATTCTGATCAGATTGCTCTTCTCATTGTCCGGGGGAATGCGCACAGACACCTTGTAGAGGTCCTTAATCCTGTTAACTTGAAGGCAAAGACTGTGGTGACACAGTCTGCTAGGCCAAGACTTGGAAGCAACGCACCTTGATTATCACTGCTTAGAGGCTGGTTAAGAAGTAAACCAGCCTCTGAGAAGGGGCCAGTGGGACGGGGCTGAAACAGGGAAAAGTGCCTGTTCACCCTGGAGTTCAGTGAAAGCAGATCTATGCCACACAAGAACCTGTACAAGTGAATACTGCAGCATCTACAGAGCCAACTGTTTGCTTGCCAGAGTGAGGCATCTGTTTCTTCCCCAAACAGCACCACATTTAGATTAGTAGATGATCATTCATTTCTAATCCCAAATTCTTTTTCGGGGAGAAACTCACCAAGCAGATTTCCACCACACCCAATCTGCTGCTAAAATGTAATTCACACAGAGCAACTTTAAAAGAAAAAAAAAATTCCTCCAGGACATGGCAAAGTAATCCCACCACTGTTCAACCTCCCAAGAAACTTCCACACATTAAAGCCACCCGAAGGCCTCACTGCCCATTTATCTCCTTGTGCCAACACCACTTCAGAAGAGCAGAAGAAATGTGACGGAGACGGCACACTGGATGAGTTACAGAGCCCCTGATATGATCTACTAAACATGGAGAGTGTGAGCACAGGAAGGATTAGAAAGGCACCCCACTTACTGTTAGCTCCATTCTTGCCAATGAGGTGTCGATGGAATTTGTGGTCAACGTTGATTTCTGCATAATCCATCCGGTTGATCTATAAAGAATTGTATAGGGTTAGGTAGGGCAGGCCACCACTTTTCCTGTCTTAAACCCCAAGTAGCTGCTTACTGCCAGCGTTGGCACTGAATCTCCAGTTGTCAGCTACAAGCACTCCTCTGGTTCAAGCTGACAGTGCCACGGTTGTGAAGCATTTAATCATCTAGATTAAATCAAAAGATTTACGACCTGCTCCTGATTTTTTAAGAATGCCATGGACAAGCTTTGCAACTAAGGGTTGCATCCATCTGCCACACAACTTGTCTTCTCCAAGTTCTGTTAAGCACATCAAGACATCATACAGATGTGATATACATCTCATCATCTCTGCTCTGCTGTACCTTCTTCCCCCACTTTCTTCCTATGTACGGGAACTAGTAACACCAACTTACCAGATCCTTGACCATGACTTCAATCTGTTCCTGAGCCACATTCACATCTTCTGTAGGTCCTTCCAAAGTGATTTTATCCTCTCCTTCAGTGAATTCGATGTGAACCTTGACACACAAGGCAATGAATCAAGTAAGACTTTTCTAAGCTACAAGCCAGGTCAATGCCATTAGTCAGGTCTCCACCATCAATCCCTGCCCGTAAGAGATGGCTTCCTTCCCACAAAGTACACACATAATTCCCATGGTTTCAGAAGTAGGTAACTTACAATCAAGCCATATCACAGTGTCCAGAGCCCAAGGCTTTGGTGCTGTCCTGGAGTCTGCAAGGGCTTTGGAGACGTTACTCACCAAGCCTTTCTCTAGGTATCATCTAACTCACCAGGGAGAAGGCTCGTTGAAGTCAGCATTTGCAGGTATCCTACAAATCCTATTCTATCTACACCAATTCTCAAAATAGTACCACATAAAGCTTCCTTTGAAGAGCTAAACCCATAAGAATAATGTAGGATGACTAGTGTTTGCAGCACTAAAAGAGAGGCTCCCCTTAATATTAAGATCTATGTCATCTCCTCCCCAGTTTTACCCATGCTAGAATACATTTCTCTCTTCTACAGAGAGTGAGCTGGCCTAAACCATATTCTACATGAGACGGGGCTAAGCTAACCAGCTCATCCATACCTTTGGCATCTGCTGAGTTATTTTGGCCAGGTTTTGTCCTTTCTTTCCAATAATGAAACGATGAAGCCAAGAGGGGGCAGAGACCGAGGAGACGGTAAAACTGTTGGCCTGAGAGAGAAAAAACAGATAAACTGTTTGATGGACAGACTGGAAGAGGTCTTCACAAAAATTCAGTTCCAATCCTCATGCTGAACCCTCAATATTGACTTCTAAGCTGCACCTCTAACAGCCCAACAGAGACCACCCTTCCTACACCTGTCAGTGCTCATGGATGTGTCTTTATGGGACTTTCAAAGAAGGCCTAGCCCATGTCATCAGTACCTTTGCATAGACTTCAGTCAATGCTTGCCCAAGCTTTTCAGGCTCGCCTCGCAGTATCACCGTCTCCGAGCTGCTGTCAGTGGGTGGGATCTCGACAGAGACTCCAGTTTTCTCCAAGATCTCCTGCAGGGAATTCCCCTTGGGGCCGATGACATACTTGTGCTGGGACTTCTTCACCTCCACTGCAATGGTTGTAGTCTTCTTTTTCTGTAGGGGCAGAGGCACTGGGGCATCAATCACAGGGGGGAAGGGAAGGACAAGAGCAAAAGGAAGAGGCACAAGATGCAGTGAAACTCTGCACCCAGGACAGAGCAAAGCAAAGATGAGCACAGTGGTTCCGCAGTATCGTAGCACTCTTTGGGCCCCTGCCCACAGAAAGCCTTGTGCTCAAAAATTCACAGGTGAAGTACAAAACCCGTATTATGTGTCAAGCTCCCTGGAACACTACACAGAAGAGACCACGTACACACACACCTCCTTGCACAACAGGGCTCAACAGCCAGCCGTCCTCCGGGCAGAACTGTAGTGCAACACCAGGTAGGTTACTAGGCTATAAGCTGATTATCTCTGCTGAAATCCAGACTGGCACAAACACAAAGCAAACCATGAGGAAAACCAGCCCTTCAACACACACCAAGTGATGCTGGCTGCAGAAAACAAACTGGAGAGAAATTCGCTCTTCAGCAACTTCTACTTATGTAGCAACTCTGATACTGCCAGCTGGCCACCACTGTAAAATTCACACTTCCTTCCTCAGTAGCACCTGTGCGAACAAGAGACAGGGGAGCTGGAGCTCTTTGTGCTCTGTTCATCCCCACGACACAGAAAACCAAGAAATCTGTCACCATCCTGGTAGTATCACCTCAAATCCCACTCTGCTGAGCGAGGAAACAGTAAGATCAAAGGGCCATGTACTGCAAGGGCTGCTGAGCCAGAGCTGACATGAGGAGGATGCCAACAGAGGGATGCACAAAAGCAGAACAAGAAAGGAAGAGGCACTGTGAGCAGTTGGGGGGAAGATGGGAAGCTTTATAGACCATCCATACCTTCTCCTCATAGATCTTCTTAACACGAGCCACAGCCTGGGCTAGCTGCTCCTTTTCTCCTGTGAAGACTATCTCTGTCTTGTTGACGCTGGGTGGAGGGATGTTGATGCGTGTCCCTGTGTCCTGCATGAGCTCGCTCACCAGCTTGTTGTAAGGGCCAGCAATGAAGGGGTGGTACACTTTCTCCACATCCAGCCGCTCCACAGCACGCTTATCCTGCAAGAACCCAGAACAGACCTCGGTGGGAACTGTCCTCTATGTTACAGTCTCTGCCAGACACAGCTAAGTTCACAGCACTGTCTAGCTTGACACTCTGGCCCAAGAACACCTTTTAGTTTGTAGGCTTGTAGATTTCCATCCCTTTCAACCTACAAATACTGCTGTTGCTGCTGATGCCTCTGTAATCTCCCACCTTATCTCAGCTGGCACCTAATATGGTTCACTTCAAATAAGAAACATGCTTATCTGGCTTCAGATATGGACAAAATGGAGAACCAGAAGTTGCGGAACTTGGCAGCAGTGCTCATACAGCCAGTGGCGCAGTATCCATCTCTGTTCAGACTAAAACATATTAGCCACTGACTGCAGTCACAGTGGCTACAAACTTCTAACATAACATGGAGAAGCAAAATGGCTGTCCAGGTAATGCCACAAGAGAGATCACAGAACTGAAGTACCTGCTCAGCAGAGATAAGCAGGATCTCGTGTCGGGCCTTCTCAATCCCTTCTTTAGTGCCGGTGATCTTGATCTGGTTGCTGGGGTCATCCGGGCGGGGGATCTGGATTTTGGTTGCAGTTTTGAGCTCCAGGTCCTGCAGCTTCTCGCCATTCTTTCCAATGACAAAACGGTGGTGCTCCTTGGGGATGGCAACTGTCGCTGAAGCCTGCAATGCGGGAACCAAATATCTGTGAGAACCCTTGCCTGCACTGGCAGAGCCACAGGAACAGAGCCAGGGAAAGCATGTTAGATGCTACTTAACGGTACCACTGAGGAACAAATACAATGCCTTCCCAGCACATTCTGTCTGAGGACTGATACTGTACCAGAACAGTTTATCTACAGTACCTGTATACCAGGAGTCTAAACCCCACCTTTCCCTCAAAACCCTTCTGTTTGCACAGGAGTAGCTTTCTGAATTAGCAAAGGCCTTCAGGCACAGACAAGGAGGTGCCTATCCTCCAGTGTAAGCCACTGGAGCAGTACCAGACAACAACTGAGTTGATAGAATCATAGAATCACAGAATGGTTTGGCTCGGAAAGGACCTTAAAGATCATCAAGTTCCAACCCCCCTGCCATGGGCAGGGACACCTCCCCCTAGACCAGGACCCCTCCAGGGATGGGGCATCCACAGCTTCTCTGGGCAACCTGTTCCAGTGTCTCACCACCTGCACAGTGAAAAATTTCTTCCTAATGTCTAGTCTAAATTTACCCTCTTTTAGCTTATACCCATTACCCCTTGTCCTGTCACTACCCCCCCTGATAAAGAGTGCCTCCCCATCTCTCCTGTAGGCCCCCTTCAGGTACTGGAAGGCTCATGGGTGGAGTTTATCTGAACTCTGACATCTGCTGCCAAGGCTACAGAGTACAAGACACACAGTCTGACTCTTAGGAAACAGAAATTCAACACCAGAAACCTATCCCAGCAGGCAGACAGCTAGGGGATGCTTACCGCTACTATGTGCTAAGGTGTCTTCAATGTAGCACATGCTGCTCCTGGGACTGCTTCTAGAAGGTCCCTTTTAGAAAAGGGGTCCCAAGAGCTTCTCTCAACCTACCATTAACGGGCTGGTGTATAACAGGGATTCCTGACTTCTTCCCTTCTCACTGAGTTTTTATTGACCTCATAGTTTAGGATTGCTACCATGCTCTCGATCCCTGTGAATACGTAACAGTAATTAAGACACTTAAAATTCAAGCTACAAATAAAAAAAAAAAAAAAATCACTTGGTGCCACTCTTCAATTCTGTGGCCCTGTACTGTAGCCAGCCATGCCAGGGAGAAGTTAGGAATACAGACACACCTTTCAGACCTACGGCCACGGCAGTAGGAGGTGTATTTGAGGACAGTGGATCATGGATCTGTGTCAGTACGACCTGAACTATTTTTTCAGAGGTACATTATGTAGGGTTTGTCCCTTTCTCTTCCCTCTGGCAGGGTACGACACATGGGCTGAACAACACTAAGCAGACATGGTATTAACTATTGCATTAACTACCTTTGATGTTACACTTTAAAACACACTGTGAGAGCTGGCTGTGATATATCCTAACAAGAACTACCACCTTGATTATGAACTCAAGAATCTACAGGTGAGAAATCAAAACCTAGAGGACTGAAAGGAGATGCAACTGAAACAACGGGGCTGTGGCTCCTTACCAGTGTGGCTCCAGTTACACAATCCAGAACCCTGACCTGAAGCTTTCAGCAAGATCTCCTCTCTTCTACTTTCTTGCTCCCATCCCTCCATGTTCTCCTCTGAAAGACTTCAGAGAAAGTGAAGTCCCATTCTCACACACTACTAGCTTTGTGTGAGGGGCCTGCACCCCCTTCGGCACCAGCACCTCAGCACAAATTCACTGTCTGCAATTCAAGTGTTCAAAGATTGCAGGCTCCACCCTCCATGCAACACCATGGCCTGTAATTAGCTCTGAACCCTATTTTAAGCCTCATTTCCATTCCAAATTGCCAATTGTGTGCTTTGAAAATATATGGCAAAGCTGAATTAGTCATCTAATAACACCTCTTCGGCTTATAAGCACACATGCCCAAGGGTCTCAAAGCATTTGCGAGTCTTGGGGAAGAGCAAAGATGAAGTGAGAAACAGTTAGATGCCCTCACCTGAGTCTGCAGCCGAGCGACAATCTCCTTCCGAGCCTTCATGACTGCTTCCAGCTTGCCAGAGACCATGATCGAAAGGCCCTGGTCCTTTGCGAGAGACAGCTCCAGGTGAGCTCCTGTCTTCTGCATGATGTCAAGGCAGATCTTGGCTTGCTCGCCTTCTCCAAACTGATTCATGTCCTTGTACTTCCTCTCCTCCAGTGGCACGTGAAACACCTGATCAGCCACAGGACAGATAAAAGAAGAGCACAGCAAGCAGTCAGTATGATTTGATCGCCAGTGCCTCCCTCCCTTATCGCCATACAGGATTTTACTGGCACACCGAGCCCCAAGTTTGTGCAACCCATCAGCCTTTCCAGGGGAGACACCAGCTGCGACCAGGCAAAGTGCAAGAACGCTGCAGCAGGCAGTTTGTCCCACAGTGGGCGTCTTCCTAAACTTTTGCCTAAACATCACACAGGCAACAGTGTGAAATTACAGGGGGAATACTTTAATGGATTAGCGCTCACTACTTGAATTCTGCAATCCTCCCTTCAGGCCTGCTCCAGCTACCTGTGGAACAGGGATGCAGTGCTTTTTCTGGACAGTTTTGCAACACATCCCTCCCCTCCAGAGCAGTCCTAGCCCTCAGCTGCAGTCCTCCTCACGCCCCAGGGGAAAGTATGGCAAAGAGGCTGTCAATCTGACACACTAAGGATTTCATACTCCAGGGAAAGCTTCACTTCACCAATTTTTTAGAGGGAGGAGAAGGAGGGAGATAAGACACCCACTCCCACCAACCTGAGTGATGACAGAAGCCTTTATTGGTCGGATTTTGCTCCAGGGCCCAGCAGGTTCGTGGGCAGCTTCCAAACATGGTGCTTTCTCAGGGAGCGGAGGGAAGGCTTCCTTGTAGGTTGGAGGATCATTCTCTTCTTCAGAGTTTAAAGCTGTAACTGTGGTGAAGCAAACAGGGTACATGAGATGCTCTTCCCACAGAAACAGCCCTATTCATAGGCAGTGCAATTGTATTTAGGCACCACTAACAAGGGTGAGCAAATGACTTGTGCACGACTATTAATCCTATTACAGTTGTGCTTGTGGAGCAGCCAAGTGTGGAGCACGACTGACCTCAGCATAGCAGAAACCACAGCAGGTGCCATGAACAGCCAGTCTCGTCTGAGCTGGAAGTGAACGTGCAAGTGAATGGTGGCAGCAAACAGCACACTACTGCCAACTTTGTCAAGAGGGGCTTAATTAGGGGAGAACAGGCTGAGCAGAAAGAAGTGAAAGGAACAGCGCAAGGCTGCAGGTCAGAAGGGGATCAAACAAACGTATACCCAGGAGGGAAGGCAGAGAGAAGCGCTGTAGTTAGGGCACAGCCAAGGGAAAGCCTGTACCTTACAGCTGACTCAGCTGGGCACTGGGCCATGCCAAGAGGACCAGCTCACAGCTGGAGGATGGGTGCCGAAACCCATCAGAGTCAGTTAGTACAGTTATACTGACTTTCCCCAGCACCTGGCTGAGCAAAGGAAGGAAATGACAGCCCAGCACACTGGTCTCATGAGGCTCCCTCGTAGCCCAATGCCCCTGTCTTGCATGTGCCCCATCCCACAGCTGACAGCATGGCTAGCCAGAGCTCTGCAGAGATCTGAGGCTTGCCTCTTCCTGGCCCTGCGCTGTGCAGCATCACCACTGTGCTGCTGGTGGGGGAAAGCCAGAGTTGGTAGGCCACCAGTCCAGGAATGGAGAACGCAACATGTGCACACTTGTGGGGAGCTGGACGCGCGGAGCAAGCTTGGCTAACAGCAAGGAACCGTGTCTGTGCAGACTGTATTTAGAAGCACATCACAGGAACTCAACTGAATTTGCTCACCTTTCACCTGCTGCTGAGTCAGGCCACTGCGGTGTTCAGCGAAGCTCTCCTGGGTCAAAACTGCCACGGAGCTCATTGTCGACTTCCCACCCACACACAATCCGGGTATGCCACTGGAAGAGACAGAGGTGGCAGCGCTACTAACACCACCATTCAAGATGCACGGAAGTCACTCCAAGAAAACAAAGGAAGTGTTTCTGAACACGTTTATAATCAGCCTCTTGAAAAGCACCTACAGTGCCAGTCAGCTGTCCGGTTCTCTCGGTGACCCAGACAGGAACTCAGGGGGGATAGTGCCTCACAGCACAGGGGTCACCAAAACCACAGCTCCTCATTAAGAAGGCAGAGGATGTGCAACCTAAGAAGGTCACTGGAAAGGGGGACACCAGAAGTTGTTAAAGTATCCTCTAATTAATCTATCAATTATTAATGGTGTGCAATTTTTAAATGGGTATCTGAACCCTGAATAAACAGTCCAAGACCACTGTGTAACCCTGGAGAGAAAACAAAAGGGCCCAGGATGCTGCCTCTTCCTGAAAAAGACTTATTGAGGTGCCTGAACTCCCTCAGACTTAGGGATACACTCCAAAAGCCACTCCGATAAGCAAGCTCAGCAACAGCAAGATATTTGGCTGTCCCAAAATGAGAACTTACCAGCTAAATGGTCAGTAGCCAGAGAGTCCGTCCTGTAAGCTGCCCGTTTGTCAGCCTGCCAGCTTTTGCTTTATAGAGGAAAAAAGAAAAATATTTATGCGACTGCTCCAAGACAACAGCAAAACATAACACCCCCATTACTGTAACTTTCAAAAGAGCACCACCGCCTGTACTGCCTTTCAAACTTGCACCCTATCCAAAACATTCTCATACTGAGTCACACCTCGCCATACTTTACCTGTCACGTTTTATGAGCTACAGGCAACACCACTATCTACTTAAACCTCACAGCAGGAAGGCTAGAGTAGCTACTCTTTCATCACACTGACTACAGGAGCAGCCATCCAGTATCAGGCAAAAATACAGTCAATTAATAACAGATGTGCAACATAGACATGAAATTTCAGGGTTGCAAGCAAGAGCATCAACATCTAGTTGGAGAAGACTAACAACCTGAAAACCTGCCAACAACACTGCCATCAGTCAGAAGTTAGGAATGTAGTTTAGTGGAGCTTGGGTGAATCAACACAGACATCCTCGCAAACTGAGGCAAACACTCAGGGCTATCCACCAACAGCTGCTGGCCAGTCCACCTCTTCACTTTTTATTGTAATAAGATCATGCACCAGGCACTGAACTCTGTCTCCAGGCCTAAGTCTGCAAGTCGGAAGAACAAAACCCACACTGGTTTACATGGACTATTTTAAACGTGTACGCAAGATGGAACCAGGAAAAAAATACACTGTTGTTGGAAGCTTTACATCTCCTGTATCTGGATTTGCAGATTTACTGAAAAAGTGATCAGGAATCTAAGTAGAAATGTAAAAGCTGGTACAGTGCACACTCTGCCAGATGTAAACCAGTTCCCCACACCTGGAGCCCCCCCCAGCAGTCATGCGTGCTCTTGCAGGGCTTACAGGCTCCTAAAATCCAGTGCCTCTGACTGGTCATGGGACAAGAAGCCCCTCTCCCACACAACCCCAGAGTGCTGCACAGACCTTGTTCCCAACCGCAACCTCAGACTCTTGCCAGTGAACTGCCAGTGCCATTTCTGACCTCCCAAAGTGCCAGAAAAGACTCCCAAAACCACTGCACTGCTGATGGAGCGTCTCACATCACACTTATGTAGTGACACAGCACCAGAAGGTGGCAGAGCAGAAGGAAAGGAGGGAAGAACCCAGGCCCGATGCGCACCGCAGGGACGGCCAGGGTATTTCTCCCTGTTCAGCATGCCTCTGACCCGGCTACAAGGCAACACCACCTGCGCTATCAAAGCTAAACAGAGCTAATGTTGCAATTAATCCTGTAACGATCTGCTACTACAAGGTGGCAGCAAGCAGGCCAGCCAGCCATGCTGCCTGGAGCACAGCTGCTGCACCGTGCAGGGGCTCTGCAAGGGATTTGCTGGTCTACACAAAAGGGCAGCTAGCAACCTAATCTCAGAGAAATTGAGTTGTCCTTGCTGTCCGTGGTTACGCCATGGTGTAACGCGTGGTTACGTGTCTGTGGTACACAACTGTGTGGCTCCAGCTGCCGCAGAACCAAGGAACGCGCATCAGCAGCACGGCACGTGTCCCGGAGCATTTCCGCAAGGCCCGCAGACTCAGCCGGCAGCTCCTCCAGCCTGTTGAGTTGCTATCAAAGCTGCCACCATCTCACAGAAAGCTGCAAACCTGAACGAGGAAAGGAGTGAGAAGCATCCCAGACATTACAAGCAGCTGCCAAGGTCTGGCTAGAGCCTTGCTAACAGCGTGGATGTGCTTGTAAGTCTCCGTTCTCAGGAAAGCACCACCTGGCTCATCTTGCATGTGCTCTGCTCCCTAGAGGAGGGTAAGGATGAGAAGTCAGTGAACGACACCCAATATAGCGCCTGCCTGCGAGCCACGACCTCAAGGCACAGCTGCTGGTTTCACCGTGTCCACACCAGCTGCAGAGCTCTTCCTCGCAGCCTTCACCGCAGAGAACAGCTAGACATTCAAAGAGAAATCTAAGGGCAGAGTTTATCTGTATTAATTTCTGCTTCATCACCCACACAGCAAGCTGAGAACAAATGGTCTTCGTCTCCAGGAACCCCAAACATCTGGAATACTGTAGGCATGAGAGACTCACCTCCGTTCAAAACCAGAGGGTGCCATCAGAATGGCATTTTAAATGTAACGTCAAAATCAGCAGCTCAGGCGTCGTATTTGGAGCCTACGCCTCCTTAGCTTCTCACTTCAGGTTTTGAAACTGAGGTTACAGATACGTTGTGCTAATGTGCGGCTGACTGGGTCAACAGGTTTTAAGCTGCCTAGTTTATACACTGTCTGTAGCGCTGGCTTTGTGGGCCAAAAGAAGTTTCAGAAGTCTAGAGTGCACTTAAAAGAGACCGAAATAATCCTAAAAATAACCTCCAGCAAGGAACAGACCTAACCACATGGGAAACCCTTGTACAAAGAGAAACAAAAGCAAAGCCATGAGTTACACTGCCAATACCATCAGTGTCTGTGGACTGAAACACCAGTTACCCACTCTTTAAAACTGTATTTAATAAAAATATCATCATTTTGTTAATCAAGGGAACTGAAGTCAGACGCAGCCAGGACTGCACGCAACAGCAGGGCTGGGTTGGCAAGCCGCTGTCCCCTGTCAGATGCTCACGCAGTGCCTGGGGATCTCCTGGTAGGTGAGCGGTCACAGGTGAAACTCCTCACTCTCTGGAAACCCCCTGGCTCTCCCCGACACGGCAGGCTGAGGCCCCGGGGTTTCGGAGGGATCAGGCGGGCGGACAGCTGCTGCGTGGCAGGACGGGGTCTCTCGTTGTCCATCTGAGGCGCAGCCAGACTTCA